>NW_021620995.1:6622357-6629412 GCF_004785775.1 Grammomys surdaster
GGGAGGGGAGGGGAGGGGAGGAGAGGAGAGGAGAGGAGAGGAGAGGAGAGGAGAGGAGAGGAGAGGAGAGAAGAGAAGAGACTAAAGAACTAATAGCACAAAATAGAAAGGACAGCATGAATTATGAAGGAAGAGAAGGTTCAAACCAACAATAAGTAGACAGCTTTGGGTGTTCATTGAACAGGTCACCAGTAAGTGAACAGGGAAAAGAAGTTTTATGCAATGCGATTGAGCCCTTGAGTAAGGGCAGCTCATTAAAACAAAGTTTCAAATAAAATTGTGCTATTCAATTCAATGGATTAACAACTAAAGCAGAGAAACAGGTAAAGCCCAAGATTTAATCTTCAATAATCTAAGAATGAAGAATAAAGCATGGGCAATATTATAAACAGTAAAAGTTAAAACAGTTAAAGAGAAACTTAGTGAAACAAATGTAAGTCAGAGTTGCTAGAATTATCAATAGACTACAAAGAATACTAAGGATGGACAACAACTTGGAGAAAATATTATATGCATATCCCAGGAAAGAAAAAAATATAACCATAGTTTCCAAGAAGACTGGAATAAAATTATTTCAATCTTTGTAAACTGTGTAATAAAAGAAAAATGATACAAAAACTGTAGTAAATTGCTGTAAATATAAAATCTAGTAAACAAAATTATAGCAATTTACAATTAGAAGTAATTCTGTCATAAAAAAAGATAATTTAAATTCCAAACAGAATAGAACAGGGACAATTTGGGTCCTGCCCCTGTTAGGTTCGAGGGTTCAGGCAAAGGGGATAGAGTATGAGCAGGGAGAGGGGATCACCTCCGTTGCTGCCTCTACCAGTATCTCTGCTGCTCCACCCAGATGACACAGTTGGTTCTAGGTGTTGCACCTGTTGCTCTGTGCTGAGTCAGTCCAGGCTGAACCAGTGAGAAACCGACTAGCTACCAAGGAGCACGGGAAGGGTCCTGAAGGCGCTTCCACAGAGCAGATCTCTCCCAGGGTGGAAGTGTTATAGCTCTTGAGACAGAAACTCTCAGACAATGGGATGGCATGATTCTCACACACCTTTCCTTCTCCCTAATAGGATTATTATATACAGTCTTGGGGTGGGTTAGGGTCTGGCAGCAGGTAACTCCTATTGGCTTGGTCTGATAGCTTGGAGATGCCTCATCTACATGTGGGAGAGCCTGAGGCATTGTTCCTACATGACTGCTGGCCATAGTCCTCTCTGTGGGAGGGGTTGTGGAGAGCTGAAGGTAAGTGAGAGGAACCAGGGGGCTCAGAATCACCACCAAATTTTTACCTTCCCTTAGGGTCTCAACTAGGTACCCTGCTGCCTCTCATAGCACACTTCCCCACAACTCCCCCTTTTTTCTTTTATAAAGGAAAAGTATCATCAGAATAATTGTCTCCTATGTTGGGCACAGTTTAACACTGAACCAAGACCTGATTGGTAGTTACCTTTGCAATGCTACTAATCTGTTGCTTTAGAAACTGAATGAGACAGGGTGCCAAGAGAAGCAAGGCTCCAATGGCTGGTAGGAAGCCAAGGAGGGGAAGAATCCAGGCTACCAAGGGGTTAGAATATCAAGGGGTAGGGGAGTTGAGAGTACAGGGTGCCAGGAGGTTCCCCGGGAACTCTTTGAGGATTTGTACATCTTGTTCTACCAGGCCAGATTCATTGACATAGAAGCAACATTCCTCCCCCAGTAAAATACCACCCCCCCGTTCAGCAGTCATCAAGTCCAAGGCCTTCTGGTTTTAGAAATCAACTCCTGCTAAAGAGGTTTTCTGGCATTCAAGGCTGTCTGTAGTAGAGGCCATTGCCTGGTCAAGCTTGTCCTGGAAGTCGCCAGCCAGATATGACTGGACAAGGGCTGCTCCAGAAGTTCCAGTAGAACCAAGTGAAACAGCAAGGCCTAGCCCAATGAGCAGAGGGATGAAGATTTCTCTCTTCTTTCAACTTCCTCCCTTCTGCAAGGTGAGTTCTTCAGGTTTGTAGAGATCAGGTTCGTAGAGATAAACCTTGGGGACGACAGTCACGGGAGTGAAGGAGCCTTGAAGATGAGGGTGGATACAAGCACCTGTAGTACCTTTACACCAGAGGAGAGCAGGAGAGTTAACACATACTGATTTGGTGATGGTGATATCTTGGACACATGTAAGATGAGGTTTTGAGGAGGGCCATACAAGGCAAAGAGACAGGATAAGTCAAAGAGAGGAAAGTCCTGTGCTTTTCTCACAGGCAGGGGTCCATGGAGGTAGAAAAGGGAAAAGTTAATGGGAACATTTGTTAATAATGGTTGGAAGAGAGAGGCACAGAAAAAGCACTGGGAAGAATTAGGGTGGGTCATTAAGGGAAGGAGGTCCATTGCATACTGGATATATTTTATTCAGGAGAGGGTAGCTTGTAGTTCCTTCTGAGAGTGATTTTCCTGTTAGATATTATTAGTATGGGTAAAAGCTGATTTGGAGACAGAGACAAGGTGCAGGTCAGCTATGGAGCATCTGGCATAGCCATTGGGGTAAAGTTTACCTATGTCTCAGGTTCGCCTTGTTCATTGTTTGAACATTGCTGATGGAAAGCTGAAAATGAATTTTAAGGTTGGTGAGCATGATGCCATCACGACTGGAGGATTCCATTCTGCAGCTCCAATATCTGCAAGCTCCATATGTGGAAAACTCCTGGAGACGTTCACCTGTGTTTCAGTAAGGAAAGCAGAGAAAAGGGCTGGGGATAGTAGAGATGGAATCTGGGTGTAGGAGAATCTCAGTCCTGGTTTAATATCCTTCAAGTGGACAGTCCTGGGTTCCTATAACTTTGTTGTGTCCTTTGTATTTTTCACTAGTATAGAATATCCAGTTGTAGGTGTTGGGAAGGCTAGGGAGAGGCTGGACAGTAGCAGATTTACCATGAAGAATGACAAAAACAGCCAAGAGAATAGAGGCAAGAGGGGCTTTTGCAGGGCACATGGCCTAGGTAGCTGTCACTAGATTATAGATGTCCTTCCAGGAGGTCCTGCTGTTCCTTTGGACATGGTATCTCATCTGCCTTCTTTTCCCCCTCCTAGGTTGTTGATCTGTCAGTGAGAGTCAGGCCATCTTCTTGGTTGGTGGGGTGGTGTCGGATATTTCTGGCAGGAATCCAGATAGGCATAGGCTGGTCCTGTGGAAAAACAAAAATGAAACCCCTCCTAATTGTAAGGAGGAGGTCTGCCCCCTCACAAATTCCATCCAAAGGATCTCACTATCATACTAGGATAGGGGGAATTAATTTTGGTGTGTGTCAGTGGAGGGAAATAGCAGGGTGTTTGGAGTTTTTCTGAATGTTAAAAATGTTTAGGGTAGTCAGGGCCATCATTAATTGTACGTTAAGTGATTAGGGGGATAAGTAGTAGTTTTTTTGTTTTAAGAGTTGGGCCTTCAGGTTCTGATGTGTTCTTTCTATTATTCCTTGGCCCTGAGGATTCTGGGGAATTCCCATATGATGGACAATTTCCTAGCATGTGCAGAAGGTTTTAAATTGAGAGCTTGTGAAGGCAGGGCCATTATCAGTTTTTAATCTGTTGAAGAATGCCCATGATGGCAAAGGTAGAAAACATTTGGTAAATTAACCTTTTTGCATTTTCACCAGTCTGACTGTAGCCCGTATAAAATGTGAGTATGTATCTACGGTGACAAAAACATATTTTTGTCTACCAAATTGAGAAATATGGGTGACATCAACTTGCCATAAGGCATTGGATTTGAGACTTCATGGATTGGTGCCCATGGTTTGTAAAGCTGGGGTAGTAATGAGGGATGCACAAGAAACACATGTTTTTATTATCCTTTGGAGCTGAGCAAGGGGGCTGTGAGGGAAGCAAGCATGAAGCTCCTTTATATTTGTGTGTGTGTGTGTGTGTGTGTGTGTGTGTGTGTGTGTGAATGAAATTGGTCTGCTTGTTCAGTGGAGGCTATGAATGTCCCTGTTGAGGCAGTTTGGTCAGCGAGTGCATTTCCCTCAGTCCCTGGCAGGGGACTGTGAGATCGAATGTTCTGGATAAAGATAAGGGAGGCTCTCTCCTGTAGGAGGGCAGAGACCTATATGAGTAGAGGGGAAAGTGGGTTGGCGTCTAGTTTGACAAAGGATCTTGACAGCCGGGGAACAAATTCACATCATATACATTGTCTGAAAAAGAGGTCAAGGAGTGCCTTAACTTCTTTGAGAGCTAGATAAAAGGCATATAGTTCTTTATATTAGGGGGAGTGGTGAGGAAGCTGTTTGAATTGAAGAATAGGGGGTTCATCTTCAGAAAAGTAGTATATTACTGTTGCAGCTTTCTTCTTCCCCCCATGGTAAATACTGAGGATCTCCCGCTATGGGCTCTCTTTAGAATAGTTTGGGGGCAGCCATCAAAACAGAGGGAGGGCAGAGGTCCATTTTTTGTCAGGATAATGGTTGTCAATTTGTCCTGGGAACCTTATTAAGCTGATAGCGAAGTGGGAATGATTTTTCATTAGCCACCGAACACCACAGAGGGAGAAGGGAATGACAAGAATATCAGGTTCTTTCCCTAGGGTTTGTAGGGTTCTATCCCTGCCATTTTAAATCATGTTAGAGAGTGCATCCACTTCATTTAAAATGCAGGGTGAACCACCCATTGGGATATGGAGCCATTCTAGCTCCCCTGAGTTTGGTAAAGGGCTCCTACCAGTGTAGGGGAGGTGTTAAAGATAAGGACATGTACAAGAAAAATTATTTAATGACTTGTAATAATAAAGATTTAAACTATAAAAAAAGAGCCGGGCGGTGGTGGCGCACGCCTTTAATCCCAGCACTCGGGAGGCAGAGGCAGGTGGATTTCTGAGTTCGAGGCCAGCCTGGTCTACAGAGTGAGTTCCAGGACAGCCCGGGCTATACAGAGAAACCCTGTCTCGAAAAACCAAAAAAAAAAAAAAAAAAAAAACTATAAAAAAAGAAGAAACATTTACATAAAGCTAAAAATTAAAAAATTAAAAAAAAATTAAAACAATTCACCTGCCCCTAGAGGCTCTCCAGGCGTGACTGCTGTGGCACATGTTTATCAGTAAGTGCCAGAGAGGAGAAAGTCTATGTCTATGTTCAATGTTTTGATCTTATAAACATCTGAGTGATCAGTGCCCTTGAATTCCCTGAAGAAAATAAGCCTGAAACAACCACCAGTCTGTGTCATGGTGTCTGGACAGGGAGCTAGCCTAAGAAGACCATCAAACATGCACTGACCTGGTAGGGGGGAACAAACCACACCTGAAATGACCTTTGCCTGGCAATGTAATGCATGAAATTGGCATAAGACTCCTAAGACCATTCCTGAGGTGACTACAGACACTCAGTGACTGAGAGTGACATTAAGAGGAATACAGAAAGGGGTGGAAAAATGGAAAAGAAGCCAAAGTATGTGGGCACAATGAAGTAAGGCAGAACTAGAGACATGTGGCTGTCGAGAAATTGCCTGATATAAGTATCTGGTAATTTCACCTGGAACCATGTTGGTGTCATGGCCTGTGTCGCCACAAGGGGCCATGTCTGTCTTTGTCTGTGTCTTTACAGCAGCAGGGCCGTGTTACCATCAAAGGCCAGGTAGACGCCACTCATCTGGGCTAATGCTGAGGTACAGGCTGATGTCTGAGTGCTATACAGAACTGGCACCACCTCTCTCCTTGGCTTCAGGAGAGTCCTGGCATAAGGGCATGAGAACAGGAGAGATGATCCTTATCTTTCGCCAGTGATAGTACTCAGGAAAACACATCTTGCACATTTGTGGCAGTTTGAGGTGAGCCAGCACAGAGGATACAAGTGTGAAATAGCTGGCCCTACCACTTATCTTCCTTGTGGTAGAACTGGCCCTGGTTGTGGATCTTGCTTATGAGTTTGCATTGAGAGTATGAGGCCAGGAGAGACAGAGGGGATTCCAGCTCAGATACTTCGAAGTTTCAGATTTAGGGTGTCAGGTTGACATGATATGAAGCTAGCTTCATGATAAGTTTCCTGAATAAATCATCTCTGGGTTTCCAGTATACAGGTGGAGTTACTTTTTCTTGTATGCTTGTCTGTTTTGTCTTTTTCTATATCATATTTTTTCCTCAAATATAACTTAGGCAAAAAATTCTGGGAAAGAGATTGAGAACATTACTGGAAAAAGAAATGGCTCTGATGTCTATAGAAACAAACTGTTCTGGCCCTGGCCATTCAAGCAGTCAACCCAGGCATAATGGGACAAGGGGTTCTAGATGTGGAGGCTGACTACCATAACTCTTCTGTAGGAAATCTTAGCTGACTCAGGATGATTAAGTTGTACCAGGAAACATTTGGTGTAGGAAATACTTTTGAGAAACTTGAAATTTTGGTAGTTAAGAGAATTGAAGACCCCCAAGGAAAGGGAACACTGAGCCTGAGTCACTAAGGACAGGGGTCTCTATAAGAAATATAAGGGATAAGATGGAGGATGAAATAGCTAGGTCTACTGGATTAGTGACCTGACATACTGACCTTCCTGGAAAGATTAGAACATACTGATTTAATGCCTTGGCATTGTCTGCCTAAGGAAATTAGGGTAGAAATTCTTAGAGATAGAATTTTGACTTGGGAAAGAGCCCTGAAGGAATCTAGAAGAGGAATATATTTAAAAAAAAGCAGTTTGAAAAGCATTGTAGAAATAGATATTTAGATGTGTTCAATAAACTGAAGGAAGAGATTCTGGACATTTAGACAAGTTGAAAATATGAATATTATGCTGAATTGTTTAACAATTTTCTATTTTAATGCTATATTGGAACCACAAGGTTCTGTCCAGATGACCTGTGATTTGGAGTATTTTTTAAAGACAGTTAAAAGTTAATGTATAACTTGTTTTACCAGACACTAAACTATATGTGTGCATTGTGCTTTTTGGTGACATAGTCACATGGGGTTTTCCAGGAAAACTAATGTGCTTGAGGAAAATAATGGTAACTCTTTTGATTATGGATTATTGTATAACAAGGAAGTGTGTAACAGAGAGAGAGAGAGAGAGAGAGAGAGAGAGAGAGAGAGAGAGAGAGA
>NW_021620995.1:6629422-6661483 GCF_004785775.1 Grammomys surdaster
AGAGAGAGAGAGAGAGAGAGAGAGAGAGAGAGAGAGAGAGAGAGAGAGAGAGAGAAACTACAAGCTGTCTCCCAGGGCAGCTTCATATCATAACAGCAATGAGTAACGTACCAGTTTGTGATTGCATCATTGCCTAAATCTCTGATTTCTTACCAATCCAATCATCTTGTTCTGAAGAACCATGAATAACTGAGATTGGTCCTTGTCAACAGGGCTTTGATTTGGTCCAACCCAATCTCTAATCCAACAATGAACTGCTGGAGTACATGAAGGGGCTGGTCCTACAGATCCAAAACTACAGGATCTCCATGGTACAACACAATAGCTGTGAAGTTCCAGTATTGATAGAGTAGTAGAAAATTGAGAACTCATACCAGACCAATGTTCACAATGAACAATTTCAAGCAAAAAAGTGTAAAGGGTATATGTGAATATACTGTGACACACTAAATCTTCTGCAACAAGGTTTTAAAAAATCTGTTGGAGGAAAGTTGCAAGGGTGGATGGAGGGGTAGTGAGTGGAATTGAGGTTCCTCATGTGAACTTCACACAGTACCAATACAAAACTTTTTAAAAATTCTTCACCACTGGGCAGTGGTGGCTCACACCTTTAATCCCAACACTTGGGAGGCAGAGACAGGCAGATTTCTGGGTTTGAGGCCAGCCTGGTCTACAGAGTGAATTCTAGGACAGCCAGGGCTATACAGAGAAACCCTGTCTCAAAAAAAAAAATTCTTCACAAAGATAACATACTATCTTTTAAAAAATCTTGAAATTAATAATTTTAGAATGACATACTTAATGTAAATTATCATCAACCTAAATTGCCATTTCTAAAAGTCAGCTTTTGAGACTGATGTAGAAATAAAGACATTGACTGGTAGTGTCTACTGAAGTAGTTCATTGCTATTAACATAAGACTACAGAAAACACCTAAATAATCACTAAATACAGAGAATGAGGAATGACAGTAACAATCACAAGAACTCTGAAAGGGTCAAGTTCATGAGAACAAAGATAGTCTGACTAGAAAACAGTAAATAGGAAGAGAAATTGCTATGTCCAACTCAATGAAACAACAAAGCAGATTGGTTTTGAAAAAAACATAAGAATTTGGCTTCAATATTATATCATTTTTTTTATCACTAGAATGGGTCTTCCTCACTAGAATGTAACAAGGAATTTTCAAAGGTCTTCTGCAGCATATATTAAAGGGACTAAATTTACAAGAAAATTCACTGACAACCTATATACCATATATTCTTTGCAGAAGCTCATTAAATTTTCTACAAAAATCCATGTGACTTCAGGCCATAAGCAAATCTCAGCAATTAAAAAGAATTGGATAATTTTTTGTAAATTTCAAATAACACTAAATATAAGTCTTCAGATTATAATGCTTCAGTGGTCATTGAAGAAGCCATGGAGAGGATGTGAATGATATTATCAAATGAACATGTAAATACGTACATTCTTATCAAGCATTTGAAATACAGGAAAGGCAGTTTTAGAAAAAAGTTGTTACTTTAATAAATAAGGCAATTTTAGATAATGAAATGCTCTACTTAAAGTTTTTATAAAATCAGGAACAACTCAAACAACATTGAAATAAATATAGTAATAAGATCTGGGCATATATTAGTGAAACATACTAAAAGAACAAACTGAGAATCAGTGAAGCAAAAGTTGATTATAATAAGGTTGACAGAAAATTCAAGAAAACTCATCATACTATTCAGGTTTAATGTCATATGTCACACTGAGAACAACCATTGTTTGATCAAATGTAAACTTTAGTATGGTCACTTTAAGAATACTTGCATACATATGTGTATGTGAGTACATGCATCTATATTTCTACTTATAGCATGTCAAGTCTATATAGGACTTGATTAACCAGTGAGTAATGGATAACCAATTGATATGCTTTACCCTGGTCAGGGCTACTTCTGACATACTCAGTATTCCTCAGTGCTGTATCAGACTGTGAAAGGTTAAGGCTCATGAGCATTTTCACATCCAATTAGGCAAGTTCCTTGGTATCAGTTTACTTTTGGATGGTTAGGTTTGTGAAACTATGAGTGTAGCTTCTGGTGTTACTAGAAGACATAGTCTCATGGCAAATCTCTGAATCTCTGACACTTAGAAGCCTCTGTCCCTTCTTCCACATAGTTCCCAGAGCATATCTAGTGAATTCAGTTGTGAACTCTGATCTGGATATGGGACATTCAGACTTCTAACATTTAGAACAATTATGGAGAAGACTCACCTGAGATATAAGACCAAGTACTATGTTAACATTCCTGCTATAATACTCAAGGGATTGTCATTTCCCTTTTCAGTTATTATAGATTGAAGAGTATAGATGGAGGCAATCTTGTAACCACCTAGTTTAGTTTTTCTAATGGCAGAATTTATTAGTACATGATTAAGTACTTGGGTTCATCACAGCAAATCGGTACTGTATTTGATGACAAAAGATTGCATTTAGTATCTTCTTGTTCCATTAATGTTGAAATGTCTGCTCATGATATTTGAGGGTTTAGGAGGGGTAACATGGGTAATAAATAATGGAAGGGTAATATCTTCCTGTCTTTTTCAAAGTATCTGTTCTTATTATAAAATGTTTTCTTCCCATGATACTTTATTTCTTGAAAATTACGTTGCTATGTAAATATCCACCCAAATTGATGTTTATTTAAGAAGATAATGGGGATATTAGTCAATTTCATGTTGTTTCATTTTCTGACTATAAAAACTCAACTCCATCCTTATGTGTTAGGTAAATATGTGTTTTTAGTTTGGCCATGAAGTTTCTTAGATTATATCATTTAGCCATCATTTCTATATAAAATTTTTTGCAATAGTCATATTTTAATCTTAATTTTATATCTATTTAAAATCTAAAACATTCACTTTCCCACTCTATAGCCAGTATGGTCTTAAGTCAACTGAAAAATAAATATTTGCTTGAAAACTCCTAGCTTGACAACTATAAATGTAGTGTCTACTTAGTAAAACCTCAAGGCTATTTCTTAACTCAGCACTTTAAACTGCACTTGAGCAATTTCTCTCAGTTCTATAAAATGAAAAACTGAACTACCCCAGATTTGGCCCACAGTAGAAAAATCCTTAAGTGGTGAACAGACAATTTCCTTACAGCTCCAGAAATGTAATGACACTTTGAATCAATAAAGATACATGAGAAGGGAATCTCTAAAAATAGCTCTCCAATAACTCTAAACCAAGATTCTTAAATCTCTCCTCAAGGACAGGATTTCTTCAGTGTCTGGTGCCTTTTGTCAGGGGCTTTTTAATAAGAGTGAAAGTGCTTGTATCAATGACAGAGATTCATCAGTCTGCTGAAAATAGAAAGATCATCAGTCCAGTAGACATAATTTCAACGTGAACTCAATGTTATTTTTTTAATTAGAAGACTGTAATATTATTCATATGAATGTTGATGTAATTTGTAGATGAAGCATATGACAGCTTTGATTCACATGACATGAATATGTTTAGTGCTTACTTTTGGATTCCTGAAAGAGATTTTATTCTGATTGGTCCTGTTTATTAAAAAGTCTGTGACCCCTACTTCACTGCTTTATTATTTTAAAATGTATTCTTTTAAACAACAACAAAGAAATGATTGATTATGTGTTTAAAATCATATTAGAATAAAAACCTAGCTATGGATGTGTGTTCAATAGTAACAGCAAGCTCTACAGAAATTTTCATAATTAAAATAAAACAGAGTTTCACTCTTTTGAACACAAAGAATCATTTTTTCCTTATAATATTCTATAAAAAAACCTGTTTAGACTTTTAAATTGTATATTTTTTCCTCTAAATAAATTACTGAGGCAGTGAATGGGTGATTTGAGCAATATCCTGTATCCCCAAATATAAAATAAATGAATATGATCTTTGGACTAGATTCCAGTGTTATTCTGCACCAGAAAGCTATGTGATCTGTGAGAGGCTTCCTAATCTCTGTACTTCATTTTACAGATGTGAAAACCAGACATTAATAATGATAACCTCGTGAAGTTGTTATCAAAGTATTAAATAGAATAACACATCAACATTCCAACACATCAAGTTCCAACGGGTGATAATAAAACACTAATCATTGTCAAATTCAGCTAGAGATAGACAAGCACACACTGAAAACAAATAAAGTCATCATGTTTGTCTTATTGTTTTTTATTCAACTTAGTGCATGTTTAAATTCAAAGATATTTTGAAAATAGAAGTCAAATATAGGAATTTTAAAGAAAATGAGATTAACTTGCAAGTCAGCAAATATTTTTTCTTCATAAAAGTATGATATTTTAGTTGTTAATTTATTGTGTTGCTTCTAGACCCATTTATTTTCCTTTAATTGCAATTATTCAAATAAATAGGAAACCACAGTACATTAGACACCAACTTGTTTATGTTTTGAGACAGAATGTTTAACATCAGAATTTTTACAAAGTAGAATCATTACTAAAGTCATCAAAGGACAAGGAATTGTTTTAACACAGGCTCCTAAATGTGTACAGGGGCCAAATAGAGTTTACTTTTTACATGTGTCTCTTCATTCACAACAGATGAACTCTAACAAATGTTATTTCTCTATTTAAGATCTTGAAATGATATAAATATCTGTGATAAAGTATGGGGGGGTGGGTTCATTTTGATTGTAGAATTTTTTGTATACAGTATTAAGACTCAAATAAATTCTTATTTAAGGATATTGCATAAACATGCCCTACAGTCATTATTGGGGTATTCCAGGAGGAACAAAGGGCATAAGGTAGTTGCTGGCAGGAAACTGTCCTCTGAGCTGGACTCCACACACCACAAACATGATATCTAACTTCAGGTAGATAGATCACATAACTCTTAAAAAATTGAGATAGTATGTAAAGTCCTTAAAAGTTAAGTACATTTATATCAGTTGTTGGTTTCTACAAAATTGAAAGCTAAAATCTATTCCTATTTGATTTATGCAACTTATTGGATTATAAAAGAATTATAAAATGAAGATGAAAATAATTAACAAAAAATCAAATATAAATACAGTTTAGGCATTATTTAATTTAATGTATATCTAGATTGTAAATACAAAATATGTTAGAATAAACTGTAAAATAAGTATACATCTTTGTTCTTATCAAAACTTTAATGTACTTCTGTTAAGCAAAACAATAGAATATCATACAAAGTACAGTGAGATGTTTCAGTATTCATGTCGATTTCTAAGCTTAATTACAAAACTGACTATTGTTTTGGAAATTTTAATTACTGAGACTTTCTTGCTATCTAACTTGTTTTGGCTGAATCTGTTACCTTAAAGTTATTTCTTTTGGGATGTCATGGCACCAATTCAGGACAATTAGGGTCACAGTATTTTTAGCACGAGAAGTATTTCACTATTATGAAAGCACTTTTTTCCACATGGCTTTTTTTTTAACTACTTGGGGATATACAAAACAAAATCTATACCTTAGATTTAATTAATTATCCTCTGTGACTATGAGATAAAAGTCTATATTTCTTCAACTGCATCTAACACAGAAGGGGCACTTCCAATATTTGAAAGATGTCCTTCTCCTGATCTTTGAATGGGGCATGCATCAATCATCTTTTCTCAAGGAAAGTGTTACAAATTTTAATAGATCAAATATCTCAGGTAAAGCAATACTCTCTATACACAAGTGATAGGAGGACAATACCTTGAGGCTTCCCAGCAGAAAGGTCCTGATTTGATCTATTCTATCACTTTCTGACAAAGTCTTCAAAAGCTATAGAACACATTTTGTGTTCATGATGAAGTGAAAACCCATGTTTAACTGTGTTTGCTATTTGTAGACCACAGAGTTCTTTCATTGTTAATATTGTTTATTAACACTATTGAGTAAGATTCCTGGCTGATTCTGTTTGTCTCATGATGATTCTACTTGCCTCTCACACAGTCCTCTAGTTATCACATCAGTGACTGTATAGTTGTTGAGAACACAAAACTGTTTTTAATTTTTTCTAATACCATGACTCCATATGGAATACTATGATTATATTTTGTTTTAAAGATTATGAAATTTGTATAATTTTAATTATATATCAGCAATAAATATTCATACACTGGATATATCCCAAATATTTTACTATGACAAATATGTTGTTTAGAATTACTGTAATAAAAAGACAAAAATTACAATGTGATGTGTCCATCTACAAAACACATTTTCATGTTATTCTGTATATCTAAAAGTATGTAACTATGATTTTTTTTAAAAAAAAATACAATATGTTAATACAAAATATGATAAGCATGCTCAAATCTCAGTACTGGCAAGGCCAATCCCGGGCAATCCAGATTTAAAGGCATATTGGGTTTTACTGCAAGATGTGTCTCACAAAAGAAAAAGGAAATTCAAAAGCAAAACTGAATAATTTGATATTTAAACAGAGAGAGAAAGAAAGAGAATGGACTCTGGTGGGTGGAAAGGGGTTGGATAAAATCTTTCAAAAATTGGAGGGGAGAAATCATGATTAGAATGTATTATACAAGAAATTGTTTTTGCAATAAAAATGATTTTTTTATAATGAAAGGCAGTCATTTTGAGATCTATATGTAATAAATTTAAATGATAATTGCTAATTTTTGTAAAAAAAATTAAGGTTCAGATATCTCCAAATCCTAATAAACCATACAAAATAAAACAACTGTAATGGTTTGTATATGTTTGGCCCAAGGAGTGACACCATTAGGAGGTATGGCCTTGTTGGAGTAGGTGTGGACTTGTTTGAGTAGATATGTCACTGTGGAAGTGGGCTTTAATACCCTCTTCCAAGCTTCCTGGAAGCCAGTCTCCTCCTATCAGCCTTCAGATGAAGATGTAGAACTTTCAGGTCTACCTGTACCATGCCTACCTGGATGCTGCCATGCCTCCACCTTGATGATAGTGAACTAAACCATGAACCTGTAAGCTAGCCACAATTAAATGCCATCTGTATGAGGGTTGGCTCGATCATGGTTTCTATTCACAGCAGTAAAATTCTAACTAAGACACAATCTTTTCTCAATAAATGGAAGCTTCATTATATTGGGCTCTAAGGCCAATAAACTCAGCATCATTTTTTGCTTTCTAAACAAATTTTTGCTCTAAAATCTAACTTAATCTCCAATCATTTTCACTTTAAACAAACAACTCTTCATTTATTTTAGTACTCTAGTACTCTAGTTGTTGATACTTTTGTGTAACTCTTCAACATTTTTTGCTCAGGACAGTGGAATTACTTCTAAGTGGCTTTCTGTATGTGGCTTTATGTATGTAAGACCAACAACCTTGTTTAGTCTATTTTCAGGAAAGAAGAATATCTTAGTATTATTTTGAGGATAAAACAGAAACCAATTAGAAGGAAAACAGGGATACATAAATGATGTCATGTAGAAAGATGAATTAGAAATAAAAAAGTGCACTGACTTGTAAACATGAATTTACTATAGTAGAACTCACACATTGTATGAAATCTGAAATAAAATAATGAAACATGGGTAAGACAGCATATAATCTCTGCTCATTTTCTGTTTCAATACAAGCCATTTAGCTTACAGTTTTTCCGAGCATCCTGTGTACTTTCTCCCTCTTGATTTTCTTCAACTCATTCTTTACTCCACTGTACTCATGCTGAGCAGTAACCAATGATCTCAGTTTTTCTCAGACAAGAAAGATCCTTGAAAGCTGCTTCCTCACATCTCTGACTTTGCTTTGTTTCCTTCATAAAGGTTGTTTCTGGGACATACTTGACAACTCTCCCCACCTAATGCATTTCCTCAAACGGTCCCTCATCAGAAATGAAAACTTCAGACACTGCCTTTTCATCATTTTTTCTGGTCCACTTTTGTGTTTAGTACTATCTTTGAAAAATGTCAATTATTTATATAAGAAATTTTGTTTATATAATAAAGTGAAAGCCAGAAAACACTTGAATTGTTTTAATGGCAGACCTCCATGTTTGAATAGGCTGCTAAAATTATTTTACGTATTTATGTTACATAAAGTATGTGTTTCACACTTTTTAAGACCTATGAGATTATAAACATTGAACAAATATTATTGCTACCAATAATAGTAAAGGAAACATAGATAAAAAATTAAGAGAACTATTAAAGACAGAAATATTTTTCATTTGCTCTGAATACAGCTAATATTTCCAATTCAGGGTTTTGTTTTTGTTTTTCGTCTCAGCCTGTGATTTTATAACCTTGACTGAAACTATTATTCAATGAAGAAGTCCTTGAAATGTAATTGCAAAGGCAGGAACCCACAGGGGAGTGGGGATCAAAAGCTCTCTTTGCTCCAGATGCTACAAAGCCTTCCCTTCCAGATGCTTCCGACTTTGCTCCCCAGGTATTTTTAAATTAGGAATCTGTCTTAGCTGGTACAGGAAGACAAGAGGTCAGGCTAAATAAGATGATTCACCTAAACCTATTTAAAAAGAAAGTGGCCTACAAGTATCCTTGCTAGTGTAAAGGATTATTTAGTGAATCCAATTGCTGAGTTTCTAAATATCTCAGCTGTTCCAAAGGAAAAAAAAAAGAAAAAGAAAAAAACTTGTTATCCTGACTTGATCAAGCCAGACACTGAAAATACAGAAACCTTTATCAGACAGTCTGAAATCCCAGTGCTATGGAAAAATACTGACGGCTGCTTTCTGTGGAAGAAGCAGAGTTACCCCATGGCTAGAGTGTCATCAATGTGATTTTAATTCACTTCTTTAAAGAAAAACAGAGTAACATAATTAGATTTTTGCTCCAAAGGTAAGCGTACTTAAGTATGATTTTGGAAGTTTTCTATAGTCTTATGAGTATGTTTAAAAGAGAGACATATGATACTTTTAATTATTGATGCCTTAGCAAGATTTATCAGTAAACATTTACTCATGACACGCAGCTTTTAAGAGACAATGAACAAAAAGAAAAAAATATGTGAAGTGTAACATCCCTTCCTAATTAAAAAACATTAAGCATTGTTCTTACACATTTATTTCAGAAAACATAAAACTGCAAGAAGTTTTATGACTGTATGTTTCCTATAAACCTGAGCTCTGCATATTATTAAGACAAATCAGAAGTACTAAACTGGAATCCTGGCTAGCCCTTCTTCATGATAATAAATACAGACAGACAATTCAGACAGACAGGAGGAGGAGGAAGAGGGGTGGAGGAGGAGGAGGAGGAGGAGGAGGAGGAGGAGGAGGAGGAGGAGGAGGAGAAAGGCAGAGATTAAGACAAATGTCTTTTAAAATCAGGGTATTTACTGGAGGCCAGATTCAGAGTAGTATTCACAGAAGAATCATAACATTTTCAAGATTGTTCTAAATACATATAGCAAAAAAATATATAAATAAACTATGAATATTGGCACGTTTTAAATTCTGTGTGCCTCTGCATTCTTCTTTATTAAACAATGAGACCCAATGTGAGGTAATTAAAAGTTACAGAAACCGAATTAATACATTCATTGGAGTGTTGTAAGACCTACATAAAAAACTAATGATTATAACTTGGTGTCCATTCTTCTATGGATTAATAAGGCTAAATATTCAAACAGATAAAAAAATCAAACAGATTTATTGGCAAAGCTAAATTAAATCATACAATTTTGGAAAGGCAACAAAACTAATTTAAAAGCAGGAAATCTACTTTATATTACCTTGAAATTGAAAGAGTTCTTGTGATAAATTATAAAAACTTCGAGTTTTACTAATGCTGAAACATTTACCATACTGATATTTTTGTCAAACTATTTGTAGGTGAATCAAGGAATATTACAATCTTTCTAATGCTCCTCATCCCTCATGAAATTCATCAGAAACACAAAACCTCTCCAAACTCTGGCCAAGACAATGACTTTTGTTGCTGGGAAGAGTTAGACAAGCAGAGCCAACCACAAGAGGCTCATGCTCACTTAACTATGCAAAAAGACACCCTCCAAATTGCAGCTACCTGCAGATTGCAGGTATTTAGCTCCAGGGTTACAGCATTCATGGACCTTATGAAAAGCTGTTTGTGGGCTTTAAATGAATCAGCACTGATTTAGTTGCTGCTTCAGCATGTAGGTCAACCCTAATCCCATAGATAATCTGGTAAAACTCATTTGTTCACCAAATTGGACTTTGATTATATTCTAACTTTGGTTTGTCTTCTGTTTCTCAGTTCTAGAGAAATGATATTTATTCAGGTCTCCCCAGAAGTAGTACCAAACAACAGCACATGAATGCAATGCCCACAGAAGCGAGAAGCAGATATTTGATTGCTTCAGGCTGCAACAACAACTGGATGTGAGCTACTAGACTTGTCCTCTTTAAAAGCACTACAACCTCTTAGATGCTAAGCTAGCTTTATACCCAGAGCCTGTCATGCACAGGTATTCAAACTGTGTCTTTAAAATGAAAGAAAATATGAAGAAAATTATAAGCTTTTATAATGAAAAATGTACACACTCTTGTGAAGGTATTATAGATGTTATCTGTAATTATTTTTAAGTAAAATGTATATTCTAGTAACAACATGTGAATAGTCATTTTACAGTTATTTATTTGTATTTCTATGACATTTTGCTTCTGATATGAAAAAGAATTTGAGCTCTAAAGACTAGTCATTGATTTTCATAATATTAGAATTTTATCACCTGTCAGAGAATTTGATAATATAATACTTCATTCATTTTGTTGGTCCATACTTTTATAGCATCTACAATCTTCATTAACTTTGGAATGATGAGATACCAAGCAATCTTGTGAGTAAGTGAAATGAAATTGATCATGGTGACAGCATGAAGAATGCCATACAACTTATGAAAAATAATTGTTTTTCTCACAGGGAAAGTGTGACCAAAGCTTTAAGTCTAAATATCTCTAAATACGATTAATCAGTAGCAAAATACACAGCAAAATTTAAATGGCAAAAAATTTTACAACTCATATAATAAAATTATGATTAATGCTTAAAATACTCCCAAAATGTATAGATGAATGTTCATATGTTATGTAATACATATAAAAATAAGATCCTTATTGACTAGAATTTATGAATGACCTTTTAATGATGTTTGTTTGCCACACTTTTTTGTTGTTTGTCCTTTAATTAGTACTGTTTTGTTATTAATTTTACCATTCAGTTCAAGTGCTAGGTATATTACATGCAATCACTTATGATAGTCTTGAGATAATAAATAATCCAGTATATCATTGATGTAGAAACTTTAGAAGTGGCTCGGAATTTAAAATGATGTTCTCTTTCAGAGGAACAGTTTGGATCATAGCACCCTTATCTAGTGTCTCTTAAATGTCTTGAATTCCATATCTAACACACACACACACGCACACGCGCACACGCACACACACACACACACACACACACACACACACAGATAGTGGCTGAAAAGGTGACTTAATAGTTAACAGCTCTGTCTGCTCTCCCAGATAACTTGGATTCAATACCAGCACCTGGTAGGCAGCTCACAAGTTTGTAATCCCAGTCCTGTGGGAATCTGATATCCGTTTCTAGACTTCAAAACTGCACATTTGTGATTCAAAGAGATCCACACAGACAAAACACTCATACACATAAAAATAAAAATAAATGAATATCAAAATATTTTCAAATGGTTTAGATATAATTTCATTATGTGACATATGAAATAAGCTAAATTATGAATAATTTTAGGTTAATTAGAAACTTGTTGCATGTATGTTATAAATTTTTAGAGAAACAGAAAATAACTACATATAACAACAATACAGATTCAAGGAAAAAATAGATGAAGACTACCCAAAAATGGCTACAGAAAAGAGAATCATGAAATTGGTTCTAACATATTTTCATTCATAGACGTCTTCCTATAATGATTTCTAAACCATCAGAATTTATATTATAAATTGCTATTGGTTTACTGAGACTTACATTTTTAAAACATTTGACACAAGAGGGTAATTATTAGTGTCACAAATAAAAGATTCTCTACTTATATATAGTATTCATAAATTATTTATATTTCAGATTACAGATTGTACAGAAGCAATTTTAAATTATTCTCTTGTCAGTTAATTAAATCAGTTCATTTAATGGCATTTTGCTGGTTATAAGAATATTGTCATTGGATTACAATTTTGATTGATTGTTTCTAAAAAAGAAAATATTCTTAAAATTCTCTCTTCCTTCAATTTACATTTCATGAGAAATGTATAAAAAGTCCTTTATTTTAACTATACAATCATCTGTTTGAGTTAAAATGTAACAGATTAAATTATAAAATGCTTCTTGTTTTGAGTGTCAATTGATATTAATAAATTATTTAAGAATCAAATGAAATATTAATATCTTAATAAATCTGTGGGGGAATGTCTTGAAAAAGACATCTTTACTAAAAATTCTTTCCATTAGTACTTTATGTTTTATGGGTTTTTAAAGTGTATTTTCTTTGAAGGAGATTTCAAGAGTATTTACTTTGTATGTATTATGTAAATTGTTTGTAATTTTCATAATCATTGTGTCAAAACTTCATTTGTATTTTTTAAGCAAGTGTGCTGTTCTCCACTAATACAAAATGTCTTTGATATGGTAACATCACTGAAGCTAAAGCTTGTGGTATTTGTTCATGGCCTAGAGGATGAAGATATTGAATTTCCCTACATCTTTCTATTACAACTTGGCTAAAGAATTTAATTTGACCATAAGCATAAGCAAAAGTAGAAAGTCTTATTTATAGCCTGCAGCACTTTGATGTGCCAAACACTGATTGCTTAGAACCAGTTATTATAGATCTATTTTTAAAAGTAGGCATCTCAAAGGCCATATGATTCTATGTTGTAACACTGCTGAAAGATTGCAGAAGATTGTCATTCAGAAATGCAGTTCAGGTATTCAGTATTGGTATGTTTCTAAAATACAGTCAGACTATCTTGATATAATGTATATTACTTCAGAATATATTAAAAGTTGATACATGCATGTAACCAATTTAATTTATTTCAATTAAGTGAGATTTTTTTTTAGTCACGACTCCTTTATTACTTAACAATATATTTGTATGCTTTGTTAACTCAAGATTATATCTTTTCTGACCTAATTTTCATAAGCACATTCTTTCCATAAATAATAATTATTACATTTTATTCATTTGTTCAAAAGTACATAGTTTGGCCAAGGTCTAATTCAAATATACAGAGAAGTTTAGCACTTTCATGAGTAGTTACAGAAGTATCAATTCTTTAACAACAATAAAAAAATCTGTTCTTTCCAAAGAAATAAAATCAGCAATTATTTTAAATTAATCTTTTCATAATTTACAATAAATGATGAAGTGTAATTAACATGGGTTCTTTCAACAAGTAAACATCATAAAGTTATTTTATCTATTATTAGAAACTGCTTTTAATAGTTTTGAAATTTATCATTAGTAGAATGGAAACATGTTTAATCTCCTTTAGTGAGGTAATATTTTTACATCAGCGATATATTCATAGCAAATATATTTCTAATATTTTTAAGTGCTCTCTATTTTTAGTAACTTGTCATTCATATTTTAAATTATGTATTTATATACAAATAAGCTTGCATGTATTCATAATGAACAATATTTAACTTTTAACATAATAATTATTGATTAACTCCAACAACCACTGTATTGACTAGACAGGTTTACTAAGCTACTTGTATTTTTCTTTTAATTTTTGCAATATTTATAACAATCAAAAATTTTACAGTGATATATATATTATATTTTAAATACTAAATGAATAATTTCAAATATAATTAAATATTATAATATAATAAAGTTATGCTCATTTTTTCAGATATTAAATAGTTAAGTGCTTGCCCAGCATGTACAAAGCAGTGAGTTTGATTCTTAGGACAGAAAAAAATGTAATAATGAAGGAAAATTACATTTTCATTTTATTTATATCATTAACTTGTTTTAGATGATTATTGCCTTGAATTATTAATTTAGGTGCTTATGTATAAGTTATAAATCTGTGTAGTACATAATAAATATGCTTAAATATGCAAAAAGAAAAATGTAATAAAAACCCTTAAGTTGTACTCTGAATAACATTTATTAATTTGTTCATCAGATTGTCATTGTTTCATAAGCTATTGTTCGAAAGTCATTATGGTTTTTAAAAGTTCAGCCTATTGTGTTTTACAGGTCAGATAAGAAATGGATGGTCTCAGCTTTGTATATATCTTAGAGGTCAGCTAGTGGATTAGCTGAAGTTGGATTGCCAGGTTTGAGTGGACTTTCCAGCTTTTGTACATGTCAACCTGATACAAGTGATGTTGATCCAGCTGTGCTGTTTAACTAACCTCACTTGTCCTTGCTATACTTTATATCTGAACTTTTCCCTTAGGCACATTTTCAAATTTTATTTCCCTGTTTGTGGTATATGCTGTTCTTGGGGACTGTAAAATATTTCAGAAGTGGTACTATCCTTTTAGATACATCTTTTTAGTAGCTGAATCTTAGCATGGCCACTATTTCCAATTTACACTTTCTCCTTGATTTGCTGATGTGAAGAGTCTCCAATTCATGATAATGTCATAAGCTTCACCCTTTCTTCCACAGCATGATGAATTAAAACCATCTGAGATAATGTTTCTTCATTCAGTTGTTTATTTCAGGCTTTGTGGTATGGAAATATTCAGTAGTTAATACAGAGATTATTATCAAGTAAGCGTTCAGCATCTCATGGAAAGAGTGCCAACTCACATAGTATCATAAAGTGAAGATACAGAACACACACAGTGTAAATATGAAATATTCTGGGAACTAAAACATACCAGAGGACCAGTAGAAGAACTGTAAAAGAAGCACATGAAACCTTACTATAAGACAAATGAGATAAATTACTGCATGAGAAAAACCTATAACGTTACACCCAACAGGGCTTAAATATAAAGACTAAAATAGATACAAGTCACATTTAAAAAATTAAAAAATAACAGTATAGAGCATAAATTTATTGCAGGTATAATAGCATTTTGAATAAACACAATTACAGTGTTCCATTCTTTCATTTGAATAAGATATTATCTCAAGATAGACACTATGTATTTTCTTCTTTTTTTCTAATTTATTCTTTAATTTTTTTTACAGTACATACTTTATACCCTTCCCGGTCCAGCCTCATATCAGCTGGTGTATGCTGCCTGGTTGGGGGTTCTGTGTCTAAGAGTTCCCAGGGTTTTATGTAGGTTAGTTGAGACTGCTGGTCTTCTTATGGGGTCACCTTCCAGCTCAGCTTCTTCCATCTTTTCTTTAATTCAAAAACAGTGATCACCAGCTTCTGTCCATTGGTTGTGTGTAAATATCTGAACCTGACTCTTTCGGTTGCTTGCTGGGCTTTGGAAAGGCAATGATGATAAGCCCCTTTTTGTATGCACACCATAGCATCAGTCATAGTGTCAGGCCTTGGGGCTTCCCCTTGAGCTGGATCCAAATTTGGGCCTGTCATTGAACGTTGTTTTCCTTAGGCTCTTTTCCATTTTTTGTCCCTGCAGTTCTTTCAGACAGATACAATTATGGGTTAGAGTTTTGACTGTATAAGTTCCCTCTCCCCACTCTAGGCCATTACATCTAAATTTCCTCCCTTTGAGTGCTGAGAGTCTCTCAACTCCCAGGTCTCTGGTGAATTCTGGAGTGTTCCCCCATCATCCTACATCCTGAGGTTGCCTATTCCCATTCTTTCTGCTGGCCCTCAGGGCTTCACTCCTGTTGCACCCTACTACCAAGGGTGGTGGTGGAGGAACAGGACACTAAATATTTTGAAACTGACACAAAACTTCTGAGATGACTCAGTGTTTAAGAATGAATATTGCTCTTGTAGAAGACTAGAATTTGACAATTAATAGCTCACAAATTCCTATAGCTCCACCTCCAGGGGATTCAGTATATGTAGTTAATTTTTTAATTAAAGGTTTTCACCCAATGTATTTTGATCATATGATCATTTTCCTCCTCAAATTCCTCCCGTGTATTCTCCATCTCCATAGTCATTCAACTATATTATCTTTCTTTCTCTCTCTCAAGAAAATGAAAATAAAAGTGGAAATCCTAAGAATCAAACAAATGAAAGGAAACAAACAAGGAATAGCCAGAAGCTAGAAAGAATCCAGATATCTTTCAAGAGAAGAATGCATATAGAAAATGTGGTTCATTTACACAATGGAGTATTAGTCAGCTATTAAAAACAATGAATTCGTGAAATTTTTAGGCAAATTGATGGAACTAGAAAATATTATCCTGAGTGAGGTAACCCAATCACAAAAGAACACACATGGTATGCAATCACTGATGATTGGATTTTAGCCCAAAACTTGTAATACCCAAGATACAACTCACAGACCACATGAATCTCATGAGGAAGGAAGACCAAAGTGTGGGTGCCTGGATCCTTCTTAGAAGGAGTAACAAAATACTCATGGGAGCTAATATGGAGACAAAGTGTGGGACTGAAACTGAAGAAGGGGCTGTTTGCAGACCATTCCATCTGGGTATCCATCCCATGTGCCGTCACCAAAGGTAGATGCTGATGTGGACGTCAGGAAGTGCATGCTAATAGGAGCCTGATATAGTTGTTTCCTAAGAGGTCTGCCAGATCCTGACATCTACAGGTATATGCTGACAGCTAACCATTGAACTGATCATGGTGTTCCCAATGGAGGAGTTAGAGAAAGGACTGGAGAAGTTGAAAGGGTTTGCAGCCCTATGGGGAGAGCAACAATACCAACCAACCAGAGCTCCCAGGGTCTAAACCACTAGCCTGGGAGCACATAGAGAGAGACCCATGGCTCCAGCTGTCTATGTAGAGGAGGTTGGCCTTGTGGAACATAGGTGGGAGAGGAGGTCCTTGGTCCTGTGAAGGCTGGATGCTCCAGTGTGGGGGAATTCGAGGGTGGGAAGGTGGGAATGGGTGGGTTGGTGGGGGTATATCCTCAAAGAAGCAGGAGGAGGGAGAATGGAGGATGGGGTTCCTGGGTGGGGAGGAATGGGGAAAGGGGATAAAATGTGAAATATAAATAAAACAATCAATCAAAATATTATTTTTTAAAACAAGAAAAAAAGAAAATACATCCTCTCAGAGGAAAAAGGAAGGGGAGATGTGAAGAAGGATTCTGTGAAAGGCAGGCAACAGAGGAGGGAGATTTTTGGATGTAAATTAATTTTTAAATTTAGCAACAACAAAAAAAAAACAACAAAAAATATTTCATGAGTGCACGAGTACACACCATACACACACAACACACTCACACAGACACACCAAACACACACACACACACCAAATACATACACACACACACACACCCCAATATTAAGTCTACTTTATTTTGTTTATCTACCTCTGGGCATGGATCTTTACCTGGAATGTGATTCATACTTCCAATGACACCGGTTTTCAGAAAATTGAATTTTTTTCTTATCACAGATATAAATTGCAAAATTTCTACCAAAGGCAATCTAAGTTAGCAATTGAAAATACCTCCTACCAAAGGCAATCTATGCATTCAACAGATCTGAACAGAATTTGGAAAATAAATATTCAGTATCATATGAAAATACACTTATATGTGCATGTTCAAGCTGCATAAACACTCTGTCTCTATTTCTGTTCTCTCTCTCTCTCTCTCTCTCTCTCTCTCTCTCTCATACACACACACACACACACACAGACACAAACAAACAAACAAACAAACAAACAAGCAAAGCAGAATAGCTAAAACAAACATCATGATCATTAGAAGATCTCCTGGAAGTAAAAGCAGATGGAGCTATTACAGATTTTATCTTGTGTCAAAGATCCATAGTATTAAGACAAGGTATTGGCATAAAAGCAATCACATTAGATCAAAAGAATTCAGACAGACAAATATCCACACGTCTAGAGATGCTTGCTTTTTTGACAAAGAAGCCAGGAATACATATGGTGAAATGACATAACTGCAGCAAACGACAAAGGTCAAATAGGATGCTGAAAATTTAACAATAAAAATTACTAATATATCCACATATATCACCGTTTACTACAGTCAATTCAAAATGGATTAATGAAGAACCTCAAGTTAAGAAAAGAATAGTTTCCTAAACTTTATAGAAGAGAAAGTAAATAATAAGTTTGAAATTACAGGAAAACTATAGGCATTTCTGAATAGGATTTTTAAAGCATAGACATCAAAACCAACAGTTAAATGGAATTTCATGGGATAAAATTCTTTCTTTATAGTAAAGGATAGCATCATTCGAGCAAACAGTCATTCTATAAAGTGGTCAAAAATCTTCACCAAGACTTTTGTGTATGTGATGCTATTTTAGTATATCTATAATATCTAACTTGCTTTAAATATAATCTAACAAATAATGACATTTAAAAAACTATACTTAGAAAGAAATAGACTTCTCAAAGAATGAAATATAAATGCCTAAGAATGTCATAAAGAAATATTCAATATATTTAATATACTTAATCACCAGGGAAATGTAAACTCTAAAAAACTTAAAAAAAAAAAACCCACGAGATTTTTGTATTACCCAGTAATCCAAGATCAGTAAAACAGTTGATAGCACATGCTGAAGAAGATAGAATGTGGGAATGCAAACTTGTTCACTAAAGAAATCAGTGTGTTTTGGTTCCGGGTAAAGAGAGCAATAGAACTACGTCACGACCCATTGGTACCATCCTTGGGTGTTGTGATGGTTACTCTTGTTCCTAACTTGACTCCATTTGCAACTAATGAAACCCCATAATTGAGAATACCTGGGAGAGATTTTTGCTTAACTTGAATTGAGATGATCCACTTTGTAAATGGAAAAGCCCAACAGATCTTTGAAAGAGGAAGACACACCTACAATCCAATCTTTTTAGGTGGAAAGATCTACTTCACATATGTGCTATGCCTTGTGTGGGAAACCTATATAAGGACAAAGAAGACAGAAGTTTTGCTCTTTGAGTGATAATTTTTACACCATTAGCAAGTGTATTCCTTCACTGGTATGTGGATCTGCTTGATCAGGATCTAGTCATATATTGAAGACTACGTGAGAGATCCATCCTCATGGACTGAACATATTATATTACTGGATTCTTAAATATGTTTTTAATCAACCATTGTATTAACTAGACCAGAACCTATCTATATCTATATCTGTCTATATCTATATCTATATCTATATCTATATCTATATCTATATCTATATCTATATCTATATCTATATCTATATCTATATCTAATCTATATGATTTATCATAATATAAATTATTATATTAAAACATAAATCATTATATTTTACTTACTGTTATGTTATTCTTGAAAATTCTAACTAGTACAGACATATACTCAAACAGTTCTACCTATTAGTTAGAAAGTAACTTAATTATCTATGTTCTTTGCTTCTCTATTCATCAATCCCAGGTATTATAAAGGTAAAAATTTCCATTAATTGATGAACATATAATTAACTTGAGGAAGATTAAAACAATAGAATATTATTCAACCACTAAAAAATTGAAATTATCAACTTTGCAGGTAAGTGAATGGTGCTAGATAAAATCATCCCGAGTAAAGTTACACTGACTGACTCAAAAAGACAACTACCTTAAGTTCTGTTTTGTACATAGATGTTAGCTTTAAGCTTTTTATATATGTGCTACAATCTGAATAAAAGATATTAGATAGCTAGAAAAAGACCATGCATATGTCTAAAAGGACATCTTCCACAGAAGAAGAAATAGTGTATACACTATGATTAAGAAAAAAAAAACAGTAAAAAGGTCTAACTTAAAAGGAATAAATGCTGCTTTGCATATAAGATCAGGGTAAAGATGGGAATATGAGTAAGTACAACTTGTAAAGATTATTTGAAAAGACATTGGAAATCTATTATATATGTTCCAATAGTCATTCTTTTAATAGGGGAAGAAATACCTTAAGTACAAAATGTATTCCATCAATTCCAGTGCCAAGAATGTGTTACAACCTGTGAAGGCATTCATCAAGGGGGTTTTATAGGCATTTCCCTATACATCATAAAACATCTGATCTTGGAGACATCTGAACTCATGTACACAGAAATGTGCATATACATATAACTAAAAATAATAGTAAAAATAATATTTAAAAATAGCTACTTTTTTGAAAATGTTTTATTAATTATTTCACTCATTTACATCTCAAATGATATCCTACTTCCCAGTTATATCTCCACAAACTCACCATCCCACAACCCCACAACCTCCCTCTTGCCCTCCACTTTGCTTCTATGAGGGTGCTCCCACACCCATCTACCCATCCTCTCCTGCTCCTCTGCTCCAGCATCCTCCTACCCTGGGGCATCAAACATTCACAGGACCAAGAGACTCCTCTCTCACTGATGTGATACATGCCATGCGTTTAAAGAATATATTAACATGATTTGTACCTCATTTAATCCAGTTTTCTATTTGGTTAAAAAAAATCAGTGTGGAGACAACTATGAGCATTGTGTCTATAATCTTCTCAAGTTGGTTTCCAGGTATCACTGTTTAAATAAAAAACTTCAGCTCACATATTCCCCTAACAAACTTTATAATTCCTGCCATTTAGCCTCACATGTTTCAAATAGCCCCATGTAATTTCCAAGTTGATGTAACAGTCTAACTATATTTCAAATTCCTTTTCTCAACAATACAATTAAATACTCACAAACCATGGTTTCTTTTGATGTCTACATATAGCATATCAGTCCCTTTGTGTCATAATCTGTTAAATATTTTTCAAGCACATATTTGTGACTTCTGTTTGATGCTATTATTAGAATATAAAACTACAATTTAATCACTGTAGTAGTGATTTTAAAAAATATATAAATTTCATATTTTCAAATTTAGGGAAAATGATGGTACTACAATTTAATGTAATTTTGAAGCTGAAAATGTACTTAGCAAATTAAAATACACCGGCAAATGATGTGAAGAGAGAAGGCAATGCCCATAATGCTGCAAGATCAAATTCCCATAGAAAGAACACAGAATCAAACTCATCCAGCATGTGAGTCTTGAGAAAGAATGAATGGAGGTGCAAGGAAATTGCAATCTCAGTGATGATACACGTTATTATCTCAGTTTAATAAAATATGGCAAGGGTATTTAGGTCAGTTTGAAGTTACCTAAAAATAAAATAACTATCAATTTATGATTCCTGCATTAGATCCCTAAATTTAATTGTTGATTTTAAACTTAGAAAAATTTCTGTCTCTTTGAGCCCCCACTTCAATAATATCCAACCCTACCTGTGCTTAAAGAGTATCTTTAAATTACTGTCTCTTCTATGCTGTTTTCATTATTATGTTTTCATTCAGTGGCAGTTTACTCCCATATTCAGACCCCTATGGCAATACATATGGTACACTCTTCACTGCATTTTTCGTACCATTTGAGTAAGATAAAAACAGACTCTGCAAGTGTTTCACTGGAGCCAATATTACCCTTTGAATATTAAATGAAACCCATGGCCTCATGTATTTGAATACCTACCTACAATTTACTGATGCTGTTTTTGATGTTTCCCAAGTGTCTTTATCCTGTTTCCATTTTTGCTATTTATTCACTTCAATTAAATGGAGTGAAGAGGAGCTTGTATGCTTATTCTTTTGAGTCTGTCTCCCTAGGCAATTTTTTTTTCACCTAGGATAAGTCTTAAGGACCACATCCACCAAGAAATCTCCATGCTGAGATTCTAAATTCTTTAAAAAAAAACTTAACTAATTGAAGAAGAGAAAAGAGAGTGAAAAGGATAAATTTAATACTACTACTAAAGAAAAAATATTCCCACTAAAAGCAAGATCTTGTAGAAAATATAATTTATCTTTAGTTATTTTATAGAGAGTTGTATTGGAGATATGGGTACAAAGAAATTATTATTTTAAACCATCAGTTAAAAATCATTATTTTCACTTCTTCAACAGTAAATAAAAATATCTAAAGTAGTTACAAATATATAAATACTTCCAACATCAGGAAAGTAGAGTTAGAAGGATCAGAATTTCAAAGTCATTTTTATTTATATAGCAATTTCAAAGCAGAAAAAGCTACATGAGCCTTAATCTCAAAAATAAAGCTGCTTTAGGACTCAGCCTTAAACAGATTGCACATCCTTTTTGTACTTTTATGATTAAACACAAATGTTTGACAATTAAATAATTGTGCCCTTATAACTTATATTAAAACTGCTGACAGTCCTCTGTGTACCTTCAATTATAATTTGCATAATTCTTTCTTAACCAAATATTTATTGAGCCACTATGTTTTGCTAGATAGCGAAAATTCATTATTAAACAAAATATAATTGTCTTAATCGTGTGTTGCCTTAAGGAATTTAAATATATAATTTAAACATACTTTATGTGACTCTAACTCAAAAAAATTTTTTTGTTATTTCAACTAAGTTTCAATGGAGAGATTCCCTTATTCTTTTAAGAGAAAACGTTTGTACTTTGCTTTAATGATAATAAAGAACATTATGAGAAAAACATACTTCATTTAAGAAGGAATCTGAAACAAAGATAAATGATGTGAGATGTAATTAAGATGACCTTGAGTCTAAAGTAACTAACTAAATATTGGATCTTATTCAGAAATGAAGACATAATGCCAGTCTCCTGGATAAAACATGTTTGCAATGATTCATTATTCCATAATTGAGGTCATTGGACTTGTAAAATGTATTATGTCAAGATTAATTCAGTAATGCAATCTTTAATGTCTTTTCATTCTATAGAAGTTTGAATAACACTTTGCAAATTGAATAAAAACTTTCTTCACTCATCCGTTAGCATTAATCATTGAAAAATGAATTATAGCTTTAAAATAAACATCCCTACAACTTTGTGGAATTATATGGATTCACATGAAATGAAGCTATACATATTTCATTTTCATGGATACAGTTATTCATAATTTTAAGTGAAATTTAAAAAATGAGCTATGCAAATTGGTTATGACTTATTTTATGATATTTCAAGATAGCATTAAATATTATCGCTTAATGAAATGAACTAAAGTTAAATTATGTCATATTATGATATTTGATAATATATCATTATTTTAGTTTCATTTTTAATTAAATTATTTTGAATATTCATTGCTAAAGAATTAATTTCAGACAGTTGTACTATTTAAGCTTCCTTCCTTCCTTCCACCCTCCCTCCTTCTCTTTCTTTCTTTCTTTCTTTCTTCCTTTCTTTCTTTCTTTCTTTCTTTCTTTCTTTCTTTCTTTCTCTCTCTGTCTCTCTGTCTCTGTCTCTCTGTCTTTCCCTCTTTCTTCCTTCCTTCCTTTCTTTCTTTCTTTCTTTCTTTCTTTCTTTCTTTCTTTCCTTCTTTCTTTCTTCTTTCTTTCTTTCTTTCTTTCTTTCTTTCTTTCTTTCTTTCTTTCTTTTTTGGTTTTCAAGACAGAGTTTTTCTGTGTAATAGCCATGACTGACCTGGACTTGCTCTTTATAGCAGGTTAGCCTCAAAGTCACAGAGATCTGCCTCCCTCTGTCTCCTAAGTGCACATTATACACAGCTATTAAGCTTTCTTAAATCAAAATTTCAACAACAATCTAACATATTTCTTGAACTTAATGCTTACATGTGTTATTCATAAATAATTAACTTCAAGTCCTCATATCAGTAGTTGGAATTAACATATTGGCCCTTTGGTCAGTTGTAAATGTTACTTTGGCCAATAAAATACTATATGATGATTTCCTATTTCCAGTATCATGCCTCAATAAATTTGTAAATTTCTGTATTTTATTAAAATAACACAAGATCAAACTTTGGTTAATATTTTACCGTATGAGCCTTTTAAGTGGAGCCGATATTACGTGAATTACTCAATCCTCATGGAAGCAATCACCTATTAATTCATAGTGGTTGCATGGCCAAGGCCAAATGAGATAGTATCTTTGCTAGGATACTCGCTTGTCAGACAATTGACAAACAATGAAGTTTCTTGTTTTAAATTACTGGCATTTGTATAGTGTGATGTAGACCAGCAGGTATATAATTTAAATACTTATTTATGTAAATATTTTACTGCGTATTAAATTTATAAAACTTTTGGAAATTGATGTAAATGCTGGTGTGAAACTGATGACATATGTTATTATAATAAAATTGAGAAATGCTTATCATTTTAAGAAGTTACCATCACAATGGACATAGAAGAAAGCAATGAAGTGAATATGGTATTGTTTTGGAGAACATAGACAAAAACTATAAAGTTAATGGATAAATCTAAATTTAGCTATGTCAACAAAAATTAGCACATAGTCAACATATATGGAGAAACTTTTTTCCTCTCTTCATTAATTAATTTATTTATTCTCTTTACATGGCAGTCGTAGATCTCAGGCCTTTCTCTCCTTTCAGTCTCTCTTCCCAATACCTCTGCCTCTACTCCTCAGAGAAGGGGAAGTCCCACATCCAGAAGACATAAGAGCATCCTCTCCCACTGAAGCCCAAGCAGGCAGTCTAGTTAAGGCAATAGGATCCAAAGGGAGTGAACAAGTCAGAAACAGGTCCTTCTCCAATTATTACGGGACCCACCGACTACTAAGCTGCATATCTGCTAGAAATTATGTTGAAACAGTAGATCCAGTCCCTCCATGCTATTTGGTTGGTGGTTCAATCTCATGAGCCTACATGGACACAGGTTAGTTGACTCTGTACCTCTCCTGTGGTGTCTTTGATGCAACCAGCTTGCTAAGTTCAATTGGGCACTCTTCCAAAGGACTCACTGAGCTCCACAGGATGTTTGCGTGTAGGTCTCTGCATCTCTTTCCATCTGCTTCTGGATGATATCCCTCAGGACACAGTTATGGTAAGCTCCCTGAGATATCAAGTCACTGCAGGATTAGGCCTTTTCTCTCCCACTGAGATCAGTCAAGGCAGCCCAGTTAGGGCAAGAGGACTGTCAGTTATGTAAAAGAGTCAGGAGAGCCCCTGCTCTAATCATTTGAAAACCTGCATGAAGACTAAGCTGCACATCTGCCACATATGTGCAGGGTTCTAGATTCAGTCTATGCATGCTCTTTGGTTGGTGGTTCTGTCTCTGGGAGCTCCCAAGGGTCCATATTAGTTGATTCTGTTACTCTTACTGTGGAGACACTATACAGAGGTCTCCACATCTGACAGAGGCCTAATATCTAAAATTTAAAGAATCCAAGTAGTTATACACCAACAAACCAAATAAAACAATTAAAGGATGGGGTATAGGGTTAAATAGAGAAATCTCATCACAGGAGTCTTTAATGGCTGAGAAACACTTAAAGAAATGTTCTTAGTCATCAGGGAAATGCAAATCAAAATGACTCTGGGATTCCATCTTAAACCCATCAGAACAGCTAATATCAAACTCAAAAAAATAGCATATGCTGGTGAAGATGTGAGGCAAGGTTAACACTCCACCATTGCTTTTGGTTGTGAAAACTTGTGGAAACTCTGGAAATCAATGTGGTGTTTTTTTAGAAAATTGGGAAGTTTTACATGAAAGCTCCTATAATACTCCCAAAGATCTTCTACAATACCACATAGACACTTGTTTGTGTATGTTCATAGAACCTTTATTCAAAACATTCAGAAACTGGAAACATCCTAGATTTTCATCACATGAAGAATTGATAAAGAAAATGTGGTTCATCTACACAGTAGAATACTATTTAGCTATTAAATACAAGAACATAATGGAATTTGTAGTCAAATGGATGTAACTAGAATATATAATCCTGGGGTAAGATAACTCAGACCCAAATGACATGCATTGTATATACTCACATATAAGTGGATTATAGCTATAGAATATAGGATATGATAGCTAAAATCCACAGAGCCAAAGAATTTAATAATAAGGTAGACAAAACTTTAAAAATTGATATTTCTTACAATGTGGCAAAGCTATGAAATTCTTCATTTATATAAATTGACTGTGTAGTAATAGAAATTTACAGTGTTTTGGTATTTTTATAGAGAAATACCAAAAATTTCCACAAACACACACACAGATACACACACACAAAGACACACACACAATACACACTACACATTACACACATCCAAATTCACAATTTTTTTGTAAATCCACAATATATATACATGTATTGCCAGTGCATATATAAATATACATGTTGGGATTTAAAAAGGCAGTTATAATGTTTGTCAGTAATCTGAGTGCATATCCAATGCCACAAATAAAATTTTCAATTATACAGTTTTTCTGCTCAAAAAAGGAAAAGAGAAATTGAAAAGTATTGGTTACCATTCCTTACATTCAGAAGTTAGTAGAAGTAATATTCCAAACCAAAGTATATATTCTTGGAGTAAAAATGAGTATTGTTAACGTATGGGATTGGGGTTTGCCGAGGGGAACCTGGGAAGAAGGATAACATTTGAAATGTAAATAAATAAATTAACCAATAAAAATACTGTTGAAGCTTTAATTTAACTTAAATAACATTTTTTTCTGAAGAATATGCCTGAATGTACACAAATCTATTTATATATTTATAGACTATATTCATTGGTTATTGTTTTCTGCATCGCAAGGACAACTGGAGACTTTGTAAAATGCAGGTGCATGACTCTCACTGATAGACATTCTGATTTAATTGGAATGTTTATAGCTGGGGCATTAGGGTTTTTAAGAGTTTCCAGGCAATAACAAAATATAGCCAAGGGAGATGAACATCTAACACATCTTTTCTTGTTAATAATATGCATATTAGAAATATTGAAAATCTTTACATTTGCTCTATCTTGTCCTCATTTCTGTCCATACCCATGGGCTTACCTTAATATTTCTAGCTAGGAACCCATAAGTGCATGAATCCAGACAGACAAGGTTAATACACCTCCTCAATGATGAAGATGGATTAGTATAATTTAAAAGTAGCTGATGGTTATGATCATTTCTTTTAAAAAATATAATTATTCATTTGCTTTCTTTTTATTCCTTTATGTAATCAAACACATCAAACTTGTTTTGGCTACATTCATGTCTGCATAACTTTGATTCACATAGAACGCTCTACAGTTTAGTGAGGCATCTGCTCATGGGAAGCTCTTTACTGGATCATTAGTATTATGTACTTCTGTTAAAGAAAGTGTAACGTCCTCTCATGTAATGCTTCCAAAGAAAGCACTGCTATAGATCTCAAATTAGTGTTATACTTAGGTATTGGTTTAATGATAGCAGTTATCATGATAATAATATGACTATTTCCTAGGAGCTACAATAAACAGTCTGTCACTGAATAATATAAGATAAAACATAATAGTTCATATTATTGAAATAGTCTTATGATCTTGTCAGATGAACTGCAACACCTTGTGGGACTATTAAGACTGGATTCACATGGATTTCTTCCTATTCACTTAACGAGTTTTAATTTATGTCTTGTAAATTTCTGACACTGGTTCATAGTGAGGTCACCTTCGGGTATTCACAGTTTTTTATGAAAAGGCTGATGAGATCTGGAGCTCTAAACTTTACCACACCTAATGTGTGTGTGCACGAATGCACACACACACACACACACACACACACCCCATTTACTTGTGGTAAGCACTAAGAAACACAAGGGTAATTATAGTCAAGAATGTTCCATAACTGTAAATGAATGAGATTACTAAAATAACAAGAAAATATAAACTCATTTTGAACCATATAACTCATCAGAAAAAGAATAAATGAATACAAGGAAAAGATAAGGAAAGTGTTGAATCACACAACTAAATGAATATAGACTCAGAATGCATCAAAATGGCTCAACCATTGTAATTATTTTATTAAATCATTGTGGTATCAATTTGCCTTCTAAAAAATATGTATATACCCATAGATTTGTGTTGTTCTCAAATTTGGTCAGGACTTTCTTTTCACAATGTGTAGTGGTAACGGCAAAGACAAATACATTTTAAGATTTCAGGTATAAGTAACTATGAGTACTTAACTAAAGATGGTAATCTATATAAATTCCAACTCTAGGGCTGGAGAGATGACTCAGTGCTTAAGGGCACTGACTGCTCTTCTAGAGGTCCTGAGCTTAATTCCCAGCAAACACATGGTGAGTAACAACAATCCATTGTAATCCAAAGCTCTCTTCTGATGTGTCTGAAGAAAGCGATAGTGGTAAAAAAATAAATAAATAATAACGGATTAAAAATAAATAAATAAACTCCAACTCTAAGAGAATGTCACAGAAAATGAGGCAGAAAAAATGTAAGGTTATAGATGGGGTAGAGAATTGTGAATTACTGACTTCTAGACTTGACGAAGTTGTTGAGTATATCACCTGACATCAGTAGTAATTAACTGCATGGAGAGCTGATCAAGATCGAATTGGATAAATCTACCGTGTATGGTGGAGACGCTTTGAGGCTACACTAACACCACAGGAATTATATCTGCTGAAAGAAGGAGCGTGATTATCCTTCCATGTGATATGGCCATGGTAAATTGTTCATGCCCTACTGCATAACCTCATTCCATGTGTTCATAGTCATTACTAATTAGACTCTAATAAGATTAATAATTTTTAAATGAAGGCATGAGTTGGGTGGGAATATGACGGGAAGCATAAGGCAGAGTTAGAAAAAAAATTAAATGGCAAAATGATCAATAAATATTATAAATACATAAAATATTTAGGGAATAAATTGATACACAAATTGGGAAGTGGTTAAGTATTTTTTCCTGGTACTCCTATCCAAAGTCCCTGGAATCATGAACAAGAATATTTTCCTATATTTATACCATGCTATACCTTTTACTGCCATATGGATGACAAAAAGTATGCTTCATTGTAGGAGATATACGTAGTCTCACTAAGAAGAAGAGATAGAGTATAGATGGTTGATGAACAGGGAGAGGGTTCTAAAAGGGGGCAGGAATGTGGGGAAACAATACAGAATAGCTTTGGTGTGTGGAGGAGGGCTGAGGAAGATAATACTGTGTAGAGAAATTTTAAACCAACAAACAGCTACTCTGACAACTGATCACATCCAAAGTACTTCTAGGTCAATATGATCCCATTGGGATGCAGATATACCATGGAATAGAATATGATCTGTCTGGAATACAGACATCCCCTTAGTACTCACCTTTAACATCTAATGGTGTGGGTAAGGTTAGTTTGTATAAGGAAACAGCTGTATTTGAAAGTATCCTCTAATATGACATTGGCCAAGAATAAGGTGGTGGACTTCAGGCAGGAATCTGGCATTAGGCTAGAACAAAGAAGGATTTCAGGCAGGCAATCTAAAATCCAAACTCAATTCTTCACAGAGTTAGAAAGAGAAATTCTCAAATTCATTTGGAATAACAAAAAACTTAGGATATTGAAAACTATTCTCAACAATAAAAGAAATTCTGGAGGAATCACCGTCCCTGAACTCAAGCTGTACTACAGAGCAATAGTGATAAAAACTACCTGGTATTGGTACAGAGACAGGCAGGAAGATCAATGGAATGGAACTGAAGACCCAGAAATGAACCCACACATCTATGATCATTTGATCTTTGACAAAGAAGCTAAAATTGTCCAGTGGAAAAAGGACAGCATTTTCAACAAATGGTGCTGGTTCAACTGGTTGATAACATGTAGAAGGATGCAAATAGATCCATTCTTATCTCCTTGTACAAAGTTCAAGTCCAAGTGGATAAAGGACCTACACATAAAACCAGATACACTGACACTAATAGAAGAGAAGGTGGGAAAGAACCTAGACCTGTCGATAGGACAAAATAGCAACCAATAGATTGGGAAAAGATCTTTATGAATCCTACACCAGATAGAGGCTAAGATCCAATGTATACAAAGAACTCAAGGAATTAGACCTCATAAAATCAAATAACCCTATTAAAAATGGGGTACAGACCTAAACAAAGAATTCTCAACTGAGGAAATTAAAAATATTTAACATCCTTAGTCATCAGCGAAATGCAAAATCAAAACGACCATGAGATTCCACCTCACAACAGTCAGAATGGCTAAAGTCAAAAATCCAAGTGACAGAATTTTTTTAATATCCTATCCATTTTAGCTTACACACTGTGCTCTTTAGTTCATTATTAAAACATGTTTACTTGAGTGTTTATATCATTTACAACTTCTTCCCATAAAAAAATTTTAATTGACATTTGCACTTTACAAGATGTCAGCATTGTTTTGTGTTTGCTGCACTATTCAATTTTATTCATAAATTTTCCTATTTCATATATACCCCACAAGATACAGACATAAGTAAAAAGTTTAACTCAAGAGAGAATTAAGAAATTAGGAACTGGGGAAACTTGCCAAATAACTTGCATCAGGGACTCTATTAAAGCAAGCAATTAAAAAACATCATGTCTTCAAGCTATGTCAACAGCTTTTCCCCCCTCACCTATTCCAGAAGGCTATTGAAAATCCATGAGATTTGACATACACTGATTACAATGTTGGTGTCGCCAACGTTTTATTGGAATATTTTTCTTTGTTACATGTGCACTATCAAAACAAACTCATCATAATCTATGTTAAGAGATATCTCATTTTGAAAGCTGAAACTTCTCTTTTATCTTCATATTTTAACACATTTTCTGTAATACTAGAAACTATAACAGTTATATAACTGAAGTTCTGGTGATTTGCTTGTATTACTTCATTAAAAAAATAGTTTTGAATTTCAATTTGATTTCATTAAAAATAAAAATGTGGTGAGTTATTTAACATGTAACAAGAATTGAAAATGGAAGATACATTGTTCATGATGTCAAGATAGTTAATTTATATTTTTCTTATATTATGTTCAGTGTAACATAATAAAAGTTTACAGTGTCTTAATTTCCAAGTTGGTAAGATGATGAAGACATTGTGAAATTATAGTCTTTTGAGGAGAGTAAAAACAACACCTAAAGCAAAAGTTATTATGTCATGGCTATAAGAAATATGTTATATTTCCATAATTATAGTTGTTAAAAGAATAAGATTTGTGAAAAAGGATTAGATAAGAAACAAGGAAAAGTTGCTAAGGTATGGTTTAATATTAAAGTAGGATAGAATAATAAAGGTAGTTTCTTTGATTTGTTTTCACTTGTAAATTGTGATGGACAGCTAACCAGTTTAATATAGCCACATATCTCTCATGAAGTCAGCAAGATAAAATTATTTAGGTATAATTGTCCTAGAGATTACTTTCATTTACAAATTTTTATGGTTTTAATTTTATAGTACACAAAAATGAGTATTTTGTACAAACATTGACCCACAAGTATTTTAAAATATTAATAATCATTGTAAGCATTGAATTAAATAATCCTTATTTTGAATACCTAATATTTCCTGGAAGTGGTTATCTAGAACAAAAAGAAATCAACAGTTTTAAGTTTGTTAAATTAACTCAGTGGTAATTGATCAAAGTATTTTATAGGTGTTGTAACTATATATCCAGGTGTGTTTGAAGCCCTTAACATGTTCAGCATTTGCTTTAATAGCATTTTCCTTCAGACCGGAAAACCTCTGAGACACAAGAGGTTAAATGAATAATTAGAAGCAAGGTGAGACTGAGTAAGCATAATCAAGTAATGCTGTAAGACATTCTGTTAATGCGTCTTTATTGCAACCTTTTCGATGCATTTTTTTGACACATTTGTTGTGTGCTCAGTTAGCTATTTTATTTAAATCTTTAAACTTAATTCAACACCTACATTTGTCTTAAAGAGACCTTAACTCAGCTTTTTCTACAGTATACAAAACAGCATACTGTAGAAGTAGTCTATATTTTTGAAGAATTGTGTTGTCTATATTATTTCAGTTTTTACTATTTTAATAGAAATCATCTAGCTTTGACTGTCCCAGTATTTTTAATCTTATTCGCTTGTGAATCCATCATTAATTAGTCAGCATTTTAAATACAGAAAAGAGAGAATGAAGTAATCCTTTTTTTTTTCTTTTTTTTTATTGGATGATTTATTTACATTTCCTATGTTGTCCCCTTACCCCATCCCCCCCC
>NW_021620995.1:6661583-6667439 GCF_004785775.1 Grammomys surdaster
CCCCCTGGCGCATCCAGCCTTCATGAGGTCAAGGTTCTCTTCTTCCACCTATGCCCAGCAGGGCCCTACACTTTTACATATTCAGCTGAAGCCCTGGATCCCCCCCTAAGTGCTCCCAGGCTGGTGGTTTAGACCCTGGGAGCTGTGGTTGGTTGGTATTGTTGCTCTCCTCATGGTGCCACAAACCCTTTCAGCTCCTTCAGTCTTCACTCTAACTCCTCTATTGAGAACCCCATGATCAGTTCAATGGCTAGTTGTGAGCATCTGCCTCTGAATATGCCTGACTCTTGAAGGCCTCTGAGGAGATATCCATATCAGGCTCTTATCAGCATGCACTTCCTGTCTTCCACATCAGCATCTACCTTTGGTGATTGCACATGGGATAGATACTCAGGTGGGGTGGTCTTGAGACGGCCCCTCCTTCAGTTTCTGTCCCTCACTTTGTCTCCATATTTGCTCCCTTGAGTATTTTGTCGCTCCTTCTAAGAAGGACCGAATCACCCTCACTTGGTCTTCCTTCTTTATGGGCTTCATGTGGCCTGTGACTTGCATCTTGGGCATTTCAAGGTTCTAGGCTAATATCCAATAATCAGTGAGTGAATACCATGTGTCTTCTTTTGTGATTGGCTTACCTCACTCAGGATGATAATTTCTAGTTCCATCCATTTACCTAGGAACCTCTCGAATTCATTGTTTTTAATAGCTGAGTAATACTCCATTGTGTAAATATACCACATTTTTTTAATCCATTCCTCAGTTGAAGGACATCTGGGTTCTTTCCAGCTCCTGGCTATTATAAACAAGGCTGCTATGAACATAGTTGAGCATATGTCCTTGTTATATGTTCGAGCATCTTCTGGGTATATGCCTAGGAGTGGTATAGCTGGATCCTCGGGTAATGCTATGTCCAATTTTCTGAGGAACCGCCAGACTGATTTCCAAAGTGGTTGCACCATCTTGCAGTCCCACCAACAATGGAGGAGTGTTCCTCTTTCTCCACACCCTCGCCAGCATCTACTATCACCTGAGTTTTTAATCTTAGCCATTCTGACTGGTGTGAGATGGAATCTCAGGGTTGTTTTGATTTGCATTTCCCTGACGACTAAGGATGCTGAACATTTCTTTAGATGCTTCTCAGGCTTCGAGTTTCTTCCGTTGAAAATTCTTTGTTAAGCTCTATACCCCATTTTTTAATAGGGTAATTTGGTTGTCTGGAGTCTAATTTCTTGAGTTCTTTGTATATATTGGATATTAGCCCTCTATCAGATGAAGGATTGGTAAAGATCTTTTCCCAATTTGTTGGTTGTCGTTTTGTCCTATTGACAGTGTCCTTTGCCTTACAGAAACTTTGCAATTTTATGAAGTCCCATTTGTCAATTCTCGATCTTAGAGCATATGCCATTGGAGTTCTGTTCAGGAACTTTTCCCCTGTGCCCAAGTATTCGAGGCTTTTCCCTACCTTCTCTTCTATTAGTTTCAGTGTATCTGGTTTTATGTGGAGGTCCTTTATCCACATAGACTTGAGCTTTGTACAAGGGGATAAGAATGGATCAATTTTCATTCTTCTACATGTTGTCTTCCAGTTGAACCAGCACCATTTGTTGAAAATGCTGTCCTTTTTCCACTGGACAGTTTTAGCTCCTTTGTCAAAGATCAAGTGACCATAGGAGTGTGGGTTCATTTCTGGGTCTTCAATTCTATTCCATTGATCTTCCTGCCTGTCTCTGTACCAATACCAGGTAGTTTTTATCACTATTGGTTTGTAGTACAGCTTGAGGTCAGGGATGGTAATTCCTCCAGAAGTTCTTTTATTGTTGAGAATAGTTTTCACTATCCTGGGTTTTTTCTTATTCCATATGAATTTGAGAATTTCCTTTTCTAACTCTGTGAAGAATTGAGTTGGGATTTTAATGGGGATTGCATTGAATCTGTAGATTGCTTTTGGCAAGATGGCCATTTTTATTATATTAATCCTGCCAATCCATGAGCATGGGAGATCTTTCCATCTTCTGAGATCTTCTTCAATTTCTTTCTTCAGAGACTTGAAGTTCTTGTCATACAGGTCTTTCACTTGCTTGGTTAGATTCACACCAAGGTATTTTATATTATTTGCAACTATTGTGAAGGGTGTCATTTCCCTAATTTCTTTTTCAGTCTGTTTATCTTTCATGTAGAGGAAGGCTATTGATTTGTTTGAGTTGATTTTATAACCAGCCACTTTGCTGAAGTTGTTTATCAGGTTTAGGAGTTCTCTGGTGGAAGTTTGGGGGTCACTTAAGTATACTATCATATCATCTGCAAATAGCGATATTTTGATTTCTTCCTTTCCTATTTGTATCCCTTTGACTTCTTTTTGCTGTCTAATTGCTCTGGCTAAGACTTCCAGTACTATATTGAATAGGTAGGGGGAGAGTGGGCAACCTTGTCTAGTCCCTGATCTTAGTGGGATTGCTTCAAGTTTCTCTCCATTTAGCTTGATGTTGGCTACTGGTTTGCTGTAAATTGCTTTTACTATGTTTAGGTAGGGGCCTTGAATTCCTGATCTTTCCAAGACTTTTATCATGAAGGGATGTTGAATTTTGTCAAATGCTTTCTCAGCATCTAGTGAGATGATCATGTGGTTTTTTTCTTTAAGTTTGTTTATATAGTGGATTACATTGACGCATTTCCGAATATTGAACCATCCCTGCATTCCTGGGATAAAACCTACTTGATCATGATGGATGATTGTTTTGATGTGGTCTTGGATTCGGTTTGCTAGAATTTTATTGAGTATTTTTGCATCGATGTTCATAAGGGAGATTGGTCTGAAGTTCTCTTTCTTTGTCGGGTCCTTGTGGGGTTTGGGTATGAGTGTAATTGTAGCTTCATAGAATGAATTGGGTAGTGTTCCTTCTGTCTCTATTTTGTGGAATAGTTTGAAGAGAATTGGTATTAGGTCTTCCTTGAAGGTCTGATAGAATTCAGCACTAAAACCATCTGGTCCTGGGCTTTTTTTAGTGGGGAGGCTTTTGATGACTGCTGCTATTTCCTGAGGGGTTATGGGACTATTTAGATGGTTTATCTGCTCCTGGTTTAACTTCGGTACCTGGTATCTGTCTAGGAAATTGTCCATTTCATCCAGGTTTTCCAGTTTTGTTGAGTATAGGCCTTTGTAGTAGGATCTGATGATTTTTTGAATTTCTTCAGTTTCTGTTGTTATGTCTCCCTTTTCAGTTCTGATTTTATTAATTTGGATACTGTCTCTGTGCCCTCTGGTTAATCTGGCTAAGGGTTTATCTATCTTGTTGATTTTCTCAAAGAACCAACTCCTGGTTTTATTGATATTTTGTATTGTTCTTTCTGTTTCTATTTGGTTGATTTCAGCCCTGAGTTTGATTATTTCCTGCCTTCTACTCCTCCTGGGTGTATTTGCTTCTTTTTGTTCTAGAGCTTTTAGTTGTGCAGTCAACTTGTTAGTGTGTGCTCTTTCCAGTTTCTTTTTGTAGGCACTTAGAGCTATGAGCTTTCCTCTTAGCACTGCCTTCATGGAGTCCCACAAGGTTTGGTATGATGTGTCCTCATTTTCATTGAATTCTAAAAAGTCTTTTATTTCTTTCTTTATTTCTTCCTTGACCAAGTCATCATTGAGTAGAGAGTTGTTCAGTTTCCATGTGTACGTGGGTTTTCCATTGTTTTTGTCATTATTAAAGACCAGTCTTAGTCCGTGGTGATCTGATAAGATGCAAGGGATTATTTCAATCTTTTTGTATCTGTAGAGGCTTGTTTTGTGACCAATTATATGGTCTATTTTGGAGAAGGTACCATGAGGTGCTGAGAAAAAGTTATATTCTTTTGTTTTAGGATGAAATGTTCTATAGATGTCTGTTAAGTCCATTTGGTTCATAACTTCTGTTAATGTCAAAGTGTCTCGGTTTAGTTTCTGTTTCCATGATCTGTCCATTGCTGACAGTGGGGTGTTGAAATCCCCCACTATTATTGTGTGAGGTGTAATGTGTGTTTTGAGCTTTAGTAAAGTTTCTTTTATGTATGTAGGTGCCCTTGCATTTGGAGCATAGATGTTCAGAATTGAGAGTTCACCTTGGTAGATTTTTCCTTTGATGAGTATGAAGTGTCCTTCCTTATCTTTTTTGATTAATTTTGGATGAAAGTCGATTTTATTTGATATTAGAATGGCTACTCCAGCTTGTTTCTTGGGACCATTGGCTTGAAAAATTGTTTTCCACCCTTTTATTCTGAGGTAGTGTCTGTCTTTGTCACTGAGGTGCGTTTCTTGTATGCAGCAAAATTCTGGGTCTTGTTTGTGTATCCAGTCTGATAGTCTGTGTCTTTTTATTGGGGAATTGAGACCATTGATGTTAAGAGATATTAAGGAAAAATGATTGTTGCTTCCTGTTATTTTTTTTATTAGAGGTAAAGTTATGTTTGTATCTTTTTTGGGGGTTGTTGGAAGATTACTTACTTGCTTTTCCTAGGTTGTAGTTTCCCTCCTTGTGTTGGCATTTTCCATCAATTATCCTTTGAAGTGCTGGGTTTGTGGGAAGATATTGTGCAAATTTGGTTTTGTCATGGAATATCTTGGTTTCACCATCTATAGTGATTGAGAGTTTTGCTGGGTATAGTAATCTGGGTTGGCAATTTTGTTCTCTTAGTGTCTGTATGATGTCAGTCCAGGCTCTTCTGGCTTTTATAGTCTCTGGTGAGAAGTCTGGTGTAATTCTTATAGGTCTGCCTTTATATGTTACTTGACCTTTTTCCCTTACTGCTTTTAGTATTTTTTCTTTGTTTTGTGCATCTGATGTTTTGATTATTATGTGACGGGAGGTATTTCTTTTCTGGTCTAGTCTATTTGGTGTTCTGTAGGCTTCTTGTATGTTTATGGGCATCTTGTTCTTTAGGTTAGGGAAGTTTTCCTCAATAATTTTGTTGAAGATATTTACTGGCCCTTTAAGTTGGGAATCTTCATTCTCATCTATACCTATTATCCTTAGGTTTGGTCTTCTCATTGTGTCCTGGATTTCCTGGATGTTTTGAGTTAGGAGTTTTTTGCATTTAGCATTTTCTTTGACAGCTGTGTCAATATTTTCCACCGTATCTTCTGCATTTGAGATTCTCTCTTCTATCTCTTGTATTCGGTTGGTGATGCTTGTGTCTGTGACTCCTGATCTCTTTCTTAGGTTTTCTATCTCCATGGTTGTCTCCCTTTGAACTTTCTTTATTGTTTCTATTTCTAGTTTCAGATCCTGAATGTTTTTGTTTAATTCCTTCTTTGTGTTTTCTTCCATTTCTTTAAGGGATTTCTGTGATTCCTCTTTAAGGGCTTCTATCTGTTTACTTGTACTCTCCTGTATTTCTTTAAGGGAGTTACTTAATTCCTTCTTATAATCCTCTATCATCATCATGAGAAATTATTTTAATTCTGAATCCTGCTTTTCAGGTGTGATGGGGTGTTCAGGGCTTGCTATATTGGGAGAATTGGGCACTGATGATGCCAAGAAACTTTGGTTTCTGTTGCTTATGTTCTTGTGCTTGCCTTTTGCCATCTGGTTAACTCTAGTGGTACCTGCCCTCACTGTGTAAAACTGGAGTCTGTATTTCCAGTTATCTTGCTTATTGCAGAGCTCCTCAGAGTCCAGAGGTCTCTGTGGTCTTATGCTCCTAATCTCCTGGGTGGAATAACTCCTGGGACTCAGGCCACCTCTTGGATCTGGAAATCCTTCTGCTCTGAGTGCAGTGGGTCCTCGATGACTCAGGATTCAGTTTCAGCTGCTCTGAGTGCAGTGGCTCCAGCTGCTCTGAGTGCAGTGGCTCCTGGATGACTCAGGATTCAGTTTCTCCACAGGACAGGAGCAGACC
>NW_021620995.1:6667449-6710719 GCF_004785775.1 Grammomys surdaster
AGTGCAGTGGCTCCTGGATGACTCAGGATTCAGTTTCTCAACAGGACAGGAGCAGACCGACTCTGTGTCTGCTCCAGCCCAGCGGACCAGGCAGGGGCAGAAGGAAGTAATCCTTTTTTAAGTACTATTCATATGCTTAAAATGATTAGTATTTCCCATACCTTGATAAAGTACAATTCTCAAATTCTTCTAAACATAAAACTTTTTCTGTAACTTCCACATTGGATATTTTATTTTTAACCAATCCTGTTAATCCTTTTGCTCTCAGGAAGTCTATTCCTCCAATCCTTTTTTTTTTATATGAACAAAATGATTAATTTCAGTCATAAGTAGTACCTACATATGAGAAATTATAATTGTGTGTGAGCTCTAAGCATGTTTATATTTTTCTGTCATTGAAAATTAACTTAGGTGGTATATATGAAAATCAATCACCAGTGATCCTTAATCTTTAACTGTGAAAGAAGGAGATGCTTCAAATATATCCCCCCAAATGGTCACCATTTCTATTTTCCTCTTTAAATGGATGGTCTGGGAATAGATCAAGTCAGAAATGACCATCAGATCAGTACCAAGGGGTTTAGATAAGGTGCTAGCCTGAGAGAATTACCAGTATGACACCATAATGCACAATCAGGACAAAGCACTCCTGAGATGACCTCAGAAACTCCAAGATCTTGGGTAACATTAAGAGGATAAAGTAAGTAATGGAGAAATGGAAGAAAAAGAGAAATGGAAGAATGTGGGCAAAATGAAGAGAGTCAGAACTGGAGACTCGAAGGTGGTGAGAGACAGCCTGATATGAGTAGGCTGGTGGGGTCGTGGGTTCTATTGCCGCCAGAGGCCATGTCTGGACCCCTTTACCTGTAGCTGCAGAGGTGTATGTTATCAACAAAGGCCAGACAGAAGTCCCTGGTCTGGAATAGTGCTCTGGGACATGCAGATGTTTGATGGCTGTGTAGAGTTGGTACCAACCTCACCTGGGGATTGTGGGAAAGTGGCCCAGAGGCAAAAGGACAGGAGAGTTGACCTAGCCAGCTGCAGTACTCCATAAAGCAGCCCCTCACTCTTTTTTTGTGGTTAGGGGTGATGCAGTCCTGAAGATGTGACCATGGGAAAGATGTCCCTGCCACTCTTCTACTATAGGGTGGCATTGGCGATGAAGAGATAATTTTCACCCTGTTCACCCTCCACCTGAAGCAGATAGGAGATCTTGCACTGGGGTCATGAAAACAGAAATACTGGAACTGCTGCTCACCACCGTCAGCACTCAGAAGAGTGGACACTGTACCTCACCTCTTTTGCATAGTAAACCTGACCCTGGATATGTGTGTTGCTGGTTAGTTAACCCAAAGATATGAATGTGGGATAACCAGAGAGCCTTGTCTCTTGTCTACTGTGTGGTTGAATATTTGATGGAGAGATCCCCTCCTTTTTAGCCCTCATATCTGGCGGTGGATTGGACATTTGACACTGGGCTCATGAGAAAAGGAGAGCTTTGCTCGTTTGGCTTACCCAAGCAAAGAAGAGTTGCCTTCCTCCACTCCCTTGTCATCTATGGTAGCAAGAGAACTTTGATTTACCCCAATATCTACCCTATGAAAGGGCTGGTCCTACAGGAGCAAAATTACAGGATATCCATTACACAGGGAAACAAAAGAATATGGAACAAGAGTCCCTGTAAGGTTCCAGTATTAATAGAGCAGCAGAAGCCAGAGACAACTTATCAAACCAGGAAATCATTGTAATGAATGTTTCCCAGAAAAGAAGTATGGACACAGGGGTATACTGTGGGACACATTATGACATACTAAAACTTCCACAATAATATTTTTATTTTTTCCTCTGTTGAGAAGGAATTTGCTTTGTTGGAGTTGAGGTACAAAGGAAGAGAGTTTCAGTGGGACTGGGGTGTATGTGTGAAATTCACAAAGATCCAAATATAAGTTTTGTTAAAAGTATAAAACATGAACAGATTCCTTTGTTTATTGAGAGCTTCAAATAAGTTTTTAAATGAAGCAAATACATTCTGTCCCAGCTACTTTGATTTATGTTTACTTAAATCTCTCACTTTTATTATTTTCTATCTTATACATTATATAAGGTCATAAAATATTTATTATAAACTCTGCAATTTTAGTTTATTTGAAATATTTTACAGGTTTTTTGAATGTGGTATCCTTGAAATAATAGCATTGAATTCTGTACATTTCTCTCTGTATCCACATCTCTTTATTTGCTTTTCTGCCTGTCTTTTGCATGCACAAACACACACTTATATCTCCATGATAAACATTTTGAAACCTTAATTTCCCAAACACATTTAAACCATAAGTGTATAGCCAAAATTTTATTGAAACATCTAACTCATGCTCTCTTGCTTTATGAAAAGTCCTTCATGGTCCCATTTAAATTCTTACAACACCACATGTTTTCCTTCTGTTTTGTGATTGATCAGCTTCTGAATGTTAATATTTCTTTCAGAATGATCAATATTTCAAAATTATAGAAAGACTTCTCTATTTTTAGACACACACACACACACACACACACAAATCATTTCATTCTTTCTATCAATAATACTTAACAACATTGAGGGGGTATATATCTTATTTAGATAGAAATTAAACTTTTATCCCCAAGTTTCAGCTTTATTATATATCTTTATTATATATATGTTACATTTCAAAAAATACTTCACATAATTAAACAATGAACAGAGATAACTTATATTTTATTGAAACATAGAAGTAACTTTCAATTGCTTATTATGCTTACACTATTTTATTTTTGAGATTATAATTTTCTTTTACATTTCTCCTGTCAAGTATTCCTAACAACATATTTTCCTCTCAAACTCATTATTTTATTGATTATATATATTTATTAATTATATATATATACATATATATGTCAACCTGTGTATTGCTATTTGTATATGTATCTTTAAGACTGAAGAGCCTCTTTTTTTTTTTTTTACAAAGAGGATAAATATAAGTTTTAGCTCCTATTAGAGTATTGAAATGTAGTAAATTGCACATTTTTATAAACTTTTTCTTACAATGATAAGATATTAAAACTACATATATTTATTGTGATAAAGTCAAGGCTTCCAAAGACAATAATTTTTATTTCTGTTACATAGTGCTGTGGTTTGTTTTTCTTCAACCAAATACACATTATCAACCTGTTGTTTTAGCTTTAAATGGGTTTGGCTCCCAGAGATTCATGTGTTTAATTGTTTAGCCTATAGGTTGTGTCACTATTAGGAAGGATGGCCTTGTTGGAGTAGGTGTGGCCTTGTTGCAGGAATTATGTCACTGTGTTGTAGGCTTTGAATTTTTATGCTCAACTTCTACCCAGTGTGGAAAGAGAATCTCCTCCTTGTTGCCTTCAGATCAAGATGTAGAACTTCTGGGTCCTCTAGCACCAAGTCTGACTGTTTTGATGCCTTGCTTTCCACTATGATGATTAAACCTGAATTTGTAAGCCACTCAGCTAGCCCCAAATAAATGTTTGACTTTATAAGAGTTGCTTTCATCATGGTTTATCATCATGGCAATAAGACCTTAACTAAGACAGGAGTTGATACCAGGAATTGAGATATTGCTGTGATAGGCCTGACCATTCTCTTATTGGAAGGGGTATAGATTTTGGAACTTTGAGCTAAGAAATCAGTGCAAGCTTTATAAGGGGCCTGATGGCCCATGCTATTGGAATATGGAAGACAGTTTTACCTAAGGTGATTTGAATTCTGTGTGCTTGATTTAAAAAGTTTCAGAGTAGAAGAATTTTAGTATATTGCATAGAGATGATTCTTGTGATATTTTGGTGAAGACTGTGGCTACTATTTGCCCTTGTCTAAATTGTCTGCCTGAGGCTATGGTGAAGAGATTCATATCAATTGCATTGAGAAAAGAGGTCTCAAGAAAGCCTAGCATAGACTCTGTCTTGTGGTTTACTCTTATGAACAACATTTTGATCAAGCATTGCAAACTGAAAAAAAGAATATAAAATATATTGTTCAAAGACTAAAGGGTCAATAGGACATGGAATGAAGCTAAATCCTATATTCAAAAATTTTAAATGTAATTAAGGAATTGATGACACTGGAGCATATTCCCATATACATAAGTTTATTATTTATGTCTTTGCAGATAAACAATGGATAGTTATATCATGCTAGGAATTATCATGACCTGGTTATGGTTTTCCTTTAGACATAAGGAGATATGATTGTGTATCAAATTGACAAGGGTGTATTGTAATGGCTACTCTTGGTTGTCAACTTGACTATATCTGTAATGAATTTTAATCTAGAGTGTATAAAGATCTGTGAAAAAGAAGTTAAAGAAAAGCTTAGGTCCAGAATTGGTGAAATAGGCCTTTAATCCCAGGAGACAGAGGCAAACCATCTATGAGTTCAAGGCCAGTGTGCATTAAGCAAGTTCCAGGTAAAGAAAAGCTTAGGTCTAGATCTAGTACACTGTATTAGTCCCAGCATTCAGGAGACATAGGCATGTATGTTTCTGAGTTTATACACTGTATACAGGAAAAGTTTTAGGACAGTAAAGCTTAGGCAGTAAAAGAAATCATTGATAACAGAAAACTGGTGCAGATTTACAATGAACCTGTGTTTCAGAACCAGCAAGTAGCAGAACTTGGCAACTTAGCCAAGTAGTTCTGGCTTTAGAGTCAAGCAAGAATAAAAGGCTTGGTGGATCAATTTTTCTTTGTATCCTGGATATAAGAAATTAGTGGTGATTAAGAAGAGACAAGCATCACTGAAGTGAAATCCTCAGGGAACTCTTTTTGTAGTACACAAATAAGTTGTGTTTCAGAGACAGAGATTTTCTTGGCAGCTGGACTTGGTAATGTGAAAGATTTACCTAGGTAGTACTGCTTTTGGAGTACTACATGGAGTGGTCATGTAGAACAGCTGAGGCTTGACACTGTGAGAGGTCATGAAAGGCTACTGGTATAGGTATAGACTAGCCTCATGACAATTGACAGCCCATGACAGAAGAAGTCATGCAAAAAAGTTGAGGTGTGGCACCATGAGGAGAGACTATAACGAACTTTTGGTAAAATTTGGTAAATTGTTGGCCTAGTTGCAACAGATGACCCCAGCATATTGTATTTGCCAGTACTGTAAAATACTCAAGTAGAATAGCAGCAACAGTGGAGTTAAGTTAGCAGGGCCTATAGAGCTACAGATGGCAGAACAGGAGAAATGACTCAAGCCCCTTGGTGAAGCCCAATCATGTGTAGATCCCAGACATTGAATCAAGAATCACAGAATTTCAAGTTGCCTTGGAGACTCCAAGATGTTTAAGATGCCAGAGGTGTGAAATATCAGCCAAGGAAAACTGTTAACAGAGAATACAAACAGACCAAGAGAAAGAATTGTGTCACAGTCAACAAAGCTGAAAGGGGTTGGACATGAGAGATGGAGATGAAGTGGTTGGAATGTGCCCATCCAGTTCTTTGATTTGGCATTGGTCTAGAATTTCCATATTGCGATGTTTTGGAATGAAAATGTTTATCATATGATGTTGAAAGGATATGATTTGAAAGTGAAAATTTCTAATGTCTTTGGGAACTCAGTTGTACCATGTGTTTTTGTTTTATTTTTTTTCCTGAAAAATGTCTCATGAGAGAATGTTTTGGTGAGAACAGACACTTAGTGTTATTCTGGAAGGTGCCTGAAAAAAGGGCATGTGATGTTTTGCTAGAACAGATGCTTGAAAGAATATGTGATATTTGCAAAGGATGTTAATATAATACAAAAGATAGTGGATTACAGTCTGGCATTCATTTGCCTTGACACTCTTTGTTGGTCTTAATTGGGCTTTCCTGACATTGGTCTTTCCTCAAGATACTCTGGCATTGTTTCACCTTGTCTTCTTCCCTGATCATTGCTTGTCATGACTTCATAGAAAGAAATGCACCAAAGAACTTCTCATGATATTCTGGTAGGTTTTTTTTTTTTTATGGCTTTCATAGATTTTGGCTGCGTGGCAGAGCCTCACAGCTTCTTCTGGATCAAGCTACAACTACTGATTTGTATGAAGTGAACTGCTAATATCTTGACAATGAAGATTAGAACCACCCCAAAGGACTATATTTAAACAGGTCCACAACCCTCTACGCCCTGTTAACCTTTCATTTCTAATATCTCTGGTGGATAGTGGGCTACAAGGGAGGATAAAACATTTAAGAATACTTATTAAAGTTGCTTTTTAAAATTTTAAGCCTATGTGATTTGTTCTTTTTGATATTATAGGGTATTACAGTTAAAAGATTACGTGAATCTCCAAAAACTTTGAACTTTAGACTTTTAAACTGTTGAAATTGTGCTCAATTATGGAACTTTTGAAATTGGAAAAAATGCATTTTGCTCTATGTGTACAGGACTATGAGGGCCAAGGGGTGTATTGTGCTGGTTTGAACAGGTTTGGCTCCCAAACACTCATGTATTTGATTGCCTTGATCATAGGGAGTGGCACCATTAGGAGGTGTGGTCGCGTTGGAGTAGTTGTAGCCTTGTTGTATGAAGTGTGTCACTGTGACTATAATCTTTGAGTATTTCATGTTCAAGTTCTGCCCAATGTGGAAAGAGAATCTCTTCCTGATTGCTTTTAGATCAAGTTATAGAACTCCTGGCTACTCCAGCACCAATTCTGCCAGCATGATGCCATGCTTCTCACCATGATAATAATGGACTGAAGACCTGAAACTATAAGCCAGCCAGCCCTAAGTAAACCTTTGACTTTGTGAGTCTTCTTGTTCATGGTGTATCACCACAGCAATAAAACCTTAAGATATCTTTTATTGGGTCCAGATAACTTTTTTTTTAATTTTGTAATTGGGATTTGCTTTTGTTTATTTTTCCTGATCTTCATATCAGCTTGAGGGAACTTATTAGAATAGTAAATTTTAATACTTTGCAATTAAACAAAATAACATTTTGTTGAAGGCTACAAAAGTATGAAATATATGTGTCTAAAAACTTTACAAACAAAATCACTGAGTAATTGAAAATGTGTTACTCCCATGAATCTATTTTTATATATTTGAGTAATTTCTGTTAACAATTAATGTATCAGCATGAAGTATATGTCCTATCATCAATTATTAATATTATATAAATAAGATGGTTAGATACATGTTTGTAATATTATATTATCATAATATGATTTTACAAATGCAACTTTATTTTTTCCTTCATTTTTATTTCTGATTAAAACAATGAATCTTAGGCAGAAAATACAATTGTATATTATCTGAGTCAGTTATCATTTAATATTTTATTCTTTTATATTTAGAAATTAGGCTTCTAATTCTCCAATAATAAGTTCATCCAGAAATGCCAGCTAGATTTTACCCTCATAGAGGGGAGTTAATTAAATTTCTTTAATACTTTTAATAAGCACCTGCCATAGTTAGGTGCAAGTGATTCACAGAGAAGGAGTGAGCAAAGGAATTCAGAGTATCTTTGAGGCATGAAATAAGGATTTTTTTTAAGACTTTCAGGGATTATTCTGATAGTCTCTAAGGCATGGGAGGGACTTTACTACTTCACATAGAGTAACAATTGATGATTCATCTACAGAGTCACACTTTCTATAAGCAGCCAGAACTAAAACCTAAATTTTTCTCCAGTATATCCCTCTCATAATTCCCCTTAAGAAAACTTAGCCTAATAAATGTTGTAGAGGAAAAATTGCTGAGGAAATATTGTCTCAATGGTAGTAGAAAACATGTTGATAAATACATTTTCAACTAAAAGTGATAAATTGTTTACTGAGAAGTGTGTGGTAATTCAAGTGTCATAAAATACAAAAGATAAAACTACTGTCCTTATGTAAATTAAATTTCTGTAAATTTCAAAAGAATGTTCATGTAATTATAGATGAAATAAAAAGAACTATAAAACAAAAATAGAGTACTATAAATCATAATGAAATATACTATATTTGAAAAGTTTGAAGTAAAGTTTATGGGGAGTTAGCATTGATGATACCATCTGCAGATATGAGTGTGAGTGCTGATTATTTCAATTAACCCTGAACATGTTATGTACTAAAGGCTTAATTAAGATCATGTGTTATTGCTAACCTGGTGATACATCAAATATACATTTAAGAAAGAATATTAGGGAATGTAGGGAAAAATGAAAAGGTATGGGAGACGAATCACTGAATAAACACTATTGCAGTTTATACTGCTGAAAAGTCAGTTCAAATGAAAAGTCATAAATATGGAGAAGATGACACATTAGTTACTGACAATACAAAATCTTTGTGGGTTGAACATAAAAGAATCCAGATTATAGGAAGAAGAAAATATTCTGAGATGAGAAAAGGCAGAGGCTTTAGAAGAAAAATTGTTTGCCTCTTTCAATATCTGTGTAGTTAAAAATCAAAGTGTGTCATAAAAGTTGAATGTATACCACTCTTTCAGATGCTACATTTTCTTACAATAGCAGACTCACTACAACCCACACTTGACATTATTTGGACCATGAATGCCCTGTTTTATCAATGGGAGTTCTGTAACTTGCCCTTTTTCAAAGCTGTCATTTGTCTTAAGTATTTAAGGTTATAAGCCTTATAAGTTGATATAGAAGAGAAAATAGTATTAGTTGGTGTACAAGTGTTTTTATTTAATTTCCCCCTCCCATCTGCCCCTCTTTCCTTCCCTCACTCCTCATTTCATGATTGTCTTTCACATTTTAAAAGGAGAATGCCATCTAAATATTTATCTTTATACAGATAGATTAGTGTAGTTCTCCTCTTCACCAGAGAAGCTTTTTAAAACAAGAGACAATGGCTAACCAGCAGGTTAGAATGACTGGGAAGAAAATTTCTCTTCTGTCCCTATTTTGTTCTCACCACATGAAGGATTTTATTTCCTTTGTAAGACCTACCCAAAGTTCAATTAAAACTGGGGAAGAGTCCCTGACTTCCTACCAATAACAGCAGTTCTTAGCCATTACCCGCTTTAGGGGAGGCTGACTCAGTTCTTTTCAAAGGTATTATCCATCCTAATTGACCCCTGCTTCAGAACGATGCACCCCTATCTAGTACATAAGTTCACCAGTAATAAGACCTAGTACATAACAATACACACACACACACACACACACACACACACACACACACACACAGAGAGAGAGAGAGACAGAGACAGAGACAGAGACAGAGACAGAGACAGACAGAAACAGAGAAAAATAACGTAAGGTAACTGAAACACCTTGCATATATCATGGAATCTGAAAGAATAAATAAAAAAAATAAAGGCTTTGCTTTGTTTTAGTGTGAGTAACTGATTGTTAATAACAATGAATACAGGCTACCTAATGTGAATACACACGTAAGATGAAACAGTAGAGAAAATGTGGTAAAACTTAGTCTGTGTCTCCTTATCTTTCACTTGAATGTCAACTGTGAAACTATCTATTCTCTGGTACTGATTCACTTCATTTTTGAAACATGAACTGCTGCCCACTTCTGAAGTCATTCTGCTCAAATGAATTCAATCTCCCAAGGCAGATAACCAACGTTAATTATAAAATGAGTGAAATGTACATATTTTAACAAAGAAAAAAGAGATATGTCATTAGTATATTGTGCAAGATGTTATAAAGGCTGAAAAGAACTGAACTCAGTTCACTCATTTCCCATGCATGTCCTTGGTGCACTATCATTTTAGGAGACTCATGATGGTTAGTGTGAAAATAAAAGACAAAAAGTGGGCATGAGAAAATTAATTGTTGTGTACTAAGCTTACTAGACAGAACGCAAACATACTTTTAGTTTTTTACTTCATCTCTGTTCTTAAACATATTTATGCACTTGCTATTTGCAATTTGCTCATTGAAATGACTAGGTGTAGTTTGAAATTCTGATAGGATATATGCTGTCAAATCTAAGAAAATCTTGGGGGACTTTTGTAGAGATTTTGAATTCTAATAAAAATATTCAGTGCTCAATTACTTTTACATGCCTAGTGATAGTTTTGAATTATTATAATGGCAAACATTAGATTTATGTAGATGCAAAAAGAAGACCATGATTTTTTGACTACCTAATATTCTTTTATCATTTTAACTGAATTATGATAATTATTACATATTTTCCTTTAATATAAAACAAAGTACATTATCATTGCTCATGTAAAAAATATACTTACATAAAAAATAAAAATAACAGCATAAGCTTATAACCTAAAAATGACATTGATAAGTGGAAGGAAATCCTTCTTCTTTTGAACATGCAGTACCCATTAAGAACACACTACACAGCACAAGTCTTTATATTCTCTTTATGCAAAAAAAATATGCAGAATGAGAAACGTGAACCTTTAAACTTCAATCGTTTTCTGTATTTGGCATACAAATCTGAGTTAGGAAATAGGACTTTAGATGTAAAAATCCAAGCCACATATTAAAGTGCACACTAAGGAGAGATGTGGTTGGACAACAGAACAAAAAGGAAGTTTATTTTTTTCACTCATTTTCATGTTTCAAAACATATTCATTTCTTTTTTATTGGATATTTAATTTATCTACATTTCAGATGTTGTCCCCTTTCCCCAACCCCCACAGGCACCCCTATACCATGTCCCCTCTTCCTGCTTCTATGAGGGTATACCCCCACCCACCTACCCACTCCCACCTTCCTGCCCTCAAATTTCCCAACACTGTGGCATTCAGTCTTCACAGGACCAAGGACCTCCTCTCTCACCTTTGTCCAACAAGGCCATCCTCCCCAACATATACAGCTGTAGCCATAGGGCCCTCCATATGTGTTGCCAGGCTGGAAGTTTAGAGCCTAAGAGCTCCAGTTGGTTGGTTGTTATTGTTGCTCTCTCCATGGGGCTGCAAACCCCTTTAGGTCCTTCAGTCTTCTCTTTAATTCCTCCATTGGGAACTTCTTGATGAGTTCAATGGTTAACTGGGGACATCCAGCTCTGTATATGTCAGGCTCTGGCAGAGCCTCTAAGGAGACCAGTATATCAGGCTCCTGTCAGCATGCATTTCCTGGCATCCACAACAGCTTCTGCCTTTGGTGATTGCACATGGGATGTATACCCAGGTGGAGCAGTCTCAGGACAGCTCCTCCTTCAATTTCTGTCCCACACTTTGTCTCCATATGTGCTCCCTTGAGTATTTTGTTACTTTTTCTAAGAAGGACTGAGGCACCCATACTTTAGTCTTCCTTCCTCGTGAAATTCATGTGGTCTATGAGTTGTATCTGGGGTAGTTCAAACTTTTGGGCTAATATCCACTTATCAGTGAGTGCATACCATGTGTGTTTTTTATGATTGGGTTACCTCACTCAGAATAATATTTTCTAGTTCCATTCATTTACCTAAGAATTTCTCAAATTCATTGTTTTTAATAGCCGAGTAGTACTTCATTGTGTAAATGGATCACATTTTCTGTATCCATTCTTCTGTTGAAGAACATCTGGGTTCTTTCCAGCTTCTGGCTAATATAAATAAGGCTGCTATGAACATAATGGAGCATGTGTCCTTGTTATATGTTGGAGAATATTTGGATAAATGCCAGGGGTGGTATAGCTGGGTTCTCAGGTAATACTATGTTTAATTTTCTGAATAAATGCTAGACTGATTTCCAGAGGATGAAATGTTGTATAGATATCTGTTAAATCCATTTGTTTCATAACTTCTGTTAGTTTCCCTGTGTCTCTGTTTAGTTTCTGTTTCCATGATCTGTCCATTCCTGAGAGTGGGGTGTTGAAGTCTCCCACTCTTATTGTGTGAGTTGCAATGTGTGTTTGAGCTTTAGTGAGGTTTCTTTAATGGATTTGGGTGCCCTTTTTTTGGCTCCCAGCTGCAGTTCTGAGGTTTTGAGGTGTATGGGAAGATTCTTACCCACTGCTCTGAGTATAGAGGTTCACCTTGGAAGGGTAGGGATATGATGTCTTCACAGGAGCAGAGAGCTAGGAATCTGCCCCAGCCTGGAAGAAAGTTTCTTACTTGCTTGAGGAAAACAAAGTAATATTTACACAGTTTAGTGAACAAAATATATTTAGTAATTTTAGTGATTACTTTATCTTAAAGTCTTTAAAACGTGTGTTTATTTCTTAACTCTTTACTCACACTCATACTTCCTAGGCAACAGTATATGAAACTGTAATTGTTTAGGAACTGGAAATTCAAGGAAGTGAGAATTATAAAAAAATAACTTGAGAAGCACAGAACACAGTGTGTGGTTTGGAAATATGTCAGTATGTTAATGTGTGTGTATGTGAGTGAGTATGTGTGTTTGTGCATGTGTGTGTGTGTGTGTGTGTGTGTGAGAGAGAGTGTTTATGTGTGTGTGTGTGTGTTATGTCTATGTCTCTGTGTGTGTATGTGTGAGTGTGTGATTCTTATATTTTATCTCAGGCTAAGAGCATCATTGTTTTAAGACATTTATAATTTCATAGTATTAGGTTTGTGCTGATAAAAGTAAAATAGTGGTTTTTTGTTTTACTAATTAATGTGTGACATAGGGATTTCTACTTGGTAAGGAAATGTAGTTACTTTAAAAACTAAGAAATTTGGTGTATTTTGAGGACAATATGAAACATTTAACCCTCAGTCACATAGCGAAATATTCATTATCCCTACATTACAATAATAAATTATATAATATATTATATTATCATATCAGTTTTGTCTCAATCCTAGTTGAGATATCACTTAGAGTAGTAACATTTTATTTTCTTTTACTTTAGAATTTCCATTGTGCTTCATGCTCAAGGTTTTCTGAGAAATTATAAATGGCCCCAAATTAATTATTAATGCTCATGTTGTCAATTCCATATACTCAGAACATTTCACCTCCCTTGTCAAGACTGAATGCTGCACTGATTAAAATATAGTTGACAGTGAATAATCTAGTGTTTCCCTTTGAAAACTGTCAGTTTTTAAAACTCATAACACTATTAAAATTATTTTTTTCTTTAAAATTTAGGCAATGTTTTAGATTGCTTTTAAAACAAGAAAATGTTATTTTCTACTTTAGGAGGATTAATCTGATTATGAAGCAGTTCATGTTATTGATTCTGACACTGTCAAATCCAGTCCTTCACTCTGAAATTAGCTGGTGAACTTGAAACTACACTTTGAAATTGTTTGTATAATATTTTCAATTACTTTCATGTTAAATAACACTACATTTATATTGTAGCACAGTGGAAGGGTTATTAGGTCTAATATTTGTAGTTTAAATAATCAAAAACATGTTGCATACTAGTATATGCTAGTGTAAACATTGCCTTTCACATAATTTGTATACAATTATAGGTAATTTTTAATAGTCAGTAATAAATTTTAAAATAACCTGAACTCCTGAAATCTCTCAGACACTGCTCCACCAACCAGGCAGCATACTCCAGCTGATGTGAGGCCCCAACACATATACAGCAGAGGACTGCCTGGTCCTCTTAACCCTTAAGAGAATTGAGGCCCCAAGGATTGGAGAGGAGAATAGCATCCTCGTGGAGACATGGAGGAGGAGGAATGGGATGTGGAACTGTGGAAGGGTGAACTGGGAGGGGGTAAAGACTGAATTGTAGAAAAAAATTAATGAAAATAATTATCATTTTATGTGTAAGAATCACTTCTGAATGTCTTCATGTATCCTCATTTGTACAATTATCAGTATCATAGAAGTGGTCTCTGACTGTATATTATTAATAAATAAAATATGGGGAACACATATTCTTACATTTTACTCTGCAGTATACAACTAAGTTCAGACTGATGAAGGATAGTGGTTTCTAAAAATTTCTTTTTAATTTAACTAAATATATGCAAGCATTTTGAGTTTTTAACATTGTTTCTAATTTGACCCACCAATGACAAAGCATACTCAGTTTTCTGAGTTAACTTATTTTTAATCATTATTGATACTGAATCATATAATCTGATTAAAGGCATTTTGTCAAAGTCTCTGCTCTTCCTTTTTCCATTATCTTCTGCTGACATTAATTTGTCTCCTAAAAATTGAATACTTCTTTATCCTACTTACTATAGATGAAGTAAGATTTCATACAAACATTATCTAAGATCCAATTAAAGGGGAAATTTTACAAAAATTAATTGCTGTCTTTAATTTCCTACTAAAATAAAATTATTATTATTATTATTATTATTATTATTATTATAAATATTAGGTTGTTGATTCTCATATTTTATCCACTTGCTGTAAGGCAATCCTGATTGCACCAGTTCAAGGCCAACATCCAGAAGAAGCCATAAACTCTGATCTTGGTAGATTGAGCACCATTCTTTATCTACTTTCTCATAAATATAAAGATAAAATAGAGACTCAGCTGGAGGCACCCTTCAGCAATTATTTCTCCTATGATCCTCACACCTAGATAACAGGCCACATTCAAAGAGACTTATGCTATCTGAAAGAAAGATTCACAGTATGCAGTCAGCCTAGCTGCATATCATGCTGACATTTCTTACACAGACAGTTTTCAGTGTCTTCTTAATTTAAAAGGCTCTACTTCTTTTAAATGGTTAACTATAAAAAATTTCCAAAGTTTTAGTCCAAGTTTGCTATACTCAAAGAAAGAATAAAGGTATCTGGCTGAGGTGATAATTATAATATTTACATACTCTGAAAATTTAGAGAATAGTTAACTTTATGTAGTTAAAATTCAAAGACTAGTTAACTTTATATAGTTAAAATTCAGAGACTAGTTAACTTTATATAGTTAAAATTCAGAGAATAGTTAACCATGTATAGTTAAAATAGAAAAACTTTATAGTTTTAAAATAAATTAATATAAAAACTTTGTATAGTTAAAATTCAGAGAATAGTTAACCATGTATAGTTAAAATAGAAAAACTTTATAGTTTTAAAATAAATTAATATAAAAACTTTGTATAGTTAAAATTCAGAGAATAGTTAACTGTCTAATTAAAAGGCATTTCAGTGAACAAATATGCAGAGTAATAATATTTGTTAAGATTAATTTTAAATAGATGTATTGATTCCACATCCCATAGCATTGTGATGTTTAAGATCGAATTTGAAGGTAGAAATACTTACTCATAATTGTTCTCCAGTGTCAAAGGAGCAAGCACTCCCTTACTTCTCTCTGTTTCACTAACATACCTTAATTAAGCTTACGACATAAGCTTTCCATATGTTTTTGCATTTCTATGTTGTTAATATTATTATTTTATTTCTAAGTAATCACTTTTGTTGCATAGTCATACTGTGATACTATATAAGCAATAATCCTTTTACAATTATGGTCTTGAGGAAACATTAACTTTTACATTAGCTTGACCTGACTTCAACTGTAAAATATTCTAACACTATTTATTTCAGTTCATCATATTTGTCAAATTCAATGATATTGTTTTTAGGGTTCTGTAACTGAGCTATGATAAAAAAAAAAACATGGTCATTATACTTAATATAGAGACAGGAAATTTCAGACAAAATATCACCTGAAGATAGAGATCTGAAGGTAAAAGGTTACCTTCATAGCAGAGACCCTGGTTTTCTATAATCAGATAGCTCCCAATTTAAATATATTTCATTCAGAAGGTGCTTCCTACAGAGTTTTGCTTTATAGCATGTTGTCTTTATTCCTCTAAAAATTATATTTGTGATAGCATTTGTGTTACTCTCTACAAGTAGTAAACATAGCAAAAGAGATCATTCTGTTTTCTACTATTGATAAGGGATGTCTTCCACACAAGACTAGTTCAAAGACATTCCAATAGAGGCTAATATCTGTCAGATTAACAGTCTTAAAACTTACTGAAATTTATGTTCTGACATTTCTACTTTGAGTAAGTAATCAATGTTCAACTGTAAGAATGAAGAAAATAATACCTATACTACATGATGCTGATTTAGGAGTTTTTAACATTTTGGTAAAAGTCAATATAATTGCAATTTACTTTCTTAAAAATCTGGTAAAATAAGAAAATAACTTACCGAAAAAGCAAACACACTGTACAGAGAATGGGAAAGGAAGAAGGAGAAATATTTTCCCTCAAATATTTATTCTTCTTATTAGGATGCCTCAGCTCTCCTGTGTCAGTGGGACTGAAAAAAGCACATTGTCCACAAAAGAAGTTTTTCTGGGAAGAGAGAAACCAGTTTACAATGTAAGCTTCTGTTTGTCTTTCTTGTCTATCTGCACATAGTAAATATACATTTCCTTACTGTGCCTGCACTCTGCATGATCAGAATCAAACTGATGAGAGCCTTCAAAGCATTCTAAGAGCTTGGGATAGAGACAACACACTCTCATACGTCCTTTGTGAGAGCCAGTGTAATTTATATTGCTCAGAGAGCACCATTAGCCACTTTAGACTTTATTAATAGAAAATTCAACACTGATCAGGATTTGCCTTGCAATTCCATCTTATGGGCAAATATTATTATTACATAGAGAAAATAATAAATCATGATTTGACAGTATCCTTTATATAAGATTAAGTAACAAAGCTCTCTTGGTTATTATTTATTCATTTGGGCAAGATTTATCATTTGAATATATCACTATAACCATATTGTATTTTTCCATATTATTCACATAGTATAATTATTTGAAAAATAAAATATCTGTTAAAACTAAAGTATTTAATTAAAATGTGTAAGTGAGAAATAAATTCACAAGAAAATTCATTAGATTCTCATGAAGTACCCCTATAGATACAAATATATATATATATTATTCTCTTGAATGTCACCTAATGAGATTGTGCTGATACTGAAATGTAGTGTATGAATATAAGAATAAAGCTCTAATTTAAGGATATAAAGTAAATTGGTAGCACTTTTAGAATTGAGGTTTACTATATTTGTTACATTTTTCATTTTGAAATATTGATCTGAAAATTTACTCTTTGTACTCTGCTTCTATACAATTGGATGTATTAAGAATCTTATACATTTATTAATTGTTGAATGTCTGACATATTTTATTTAGTATGTTATTCATGGTACCACAAGTAACATTAATTCTTACAGAATTAAATTTTCAAGGGGACTAGACACAAGAAAAAAATGAAGGGCTTAACATAGTCGTGCACATCTTTCATCTCAGCATTCAGGAGAAAATGTTATGTATATATCTATGTTCTAGGACAGCCCGATCTACACAGTGAATTACACAATAGCCAGTGCCAGAGCTACATAATAGAGAAACTCTGCCTTGAAAAACTGAAAGAGAATGTTTGAGAAAGAAAGACAGACATACAGACAGACAGACAGACAGACAGACAGACAGACAGAGACAGTAAGTCAGAGAAAAAGATTGTGTAGTTTCTTAAAATTTGTTCTCTCTTGTTCTCTCTCTCTCTCTCTCTCTCTCTCTCCCTCTCTCTCTCTTTCTCTGTAAGTGTGTTTGTGTGTGTGTGTGTGTTTTATGAGATATGTCCTAGTACCTTAAATTTACTAGATAAATACTTCCTTATGTAACTTTTGCCCTACTATTGTTTTTCTAAAATTTTATATTGTTTCATACATTCATCTTTACACAACTTACTTGTTTTAAATCTAAATTAGATTTTGTTATACAGTATGGGGTATTTTTTTATGGTTATCTAACTTAATGCACTGAGATGCAAATATTATTATTGTATTAAATACTAAATAGGAGTAATTCAGTTAGAAATTTTAGAAATATGTTAATCTATTAGCACATTTTTCTTTCCTATCGAACTTGAACTTTCGGTAGCACATTCATTATTTTATGCTGCTATAGAATATTTGATACAATCCCATGTCCCACAAGACCCCAGGGGAAAATGGAAAGGTTGTATCAGTGGAAGGCTAGTAGACCCCTACTCTCTTTATCTGCTTATATACTACATTTCCTTGTTCCCTTAAAAAGTAGACTTATCAATTATGATTTATAGTCTTATAAAGATTTTTTTCTGGCATATCTCTTGAACATAAGTAATAAGTTAACAGATAGAGGATATAAACTGGATAGTTTTTTGAGTATGTGGTTAACTTCGAAAGACAAAAAGAAAACCTATTAAGTAATATGTGCTGTATATCTTTTGGAGTACGAGTTACCTACCTATTTCACACAGGAAAACACATCCTATTTTTCTTAACTTCTTTAAGATATAGAATAAACTATTAAAGAGAGTAGTCAAAAGTATTTTCAAATCAAATAGATGTGAGAGGACCCAGATACAAAGCCAGTGATGCCTTTGCAACAAAATATTAGAATGTGTTGAAATAAAAATTTTCATACCTATACTGGGTGTCATGCTATTCTGTCGGACTGAACAGAATTCTTGAAGTTTGTCTCGACAACTGCAGTAGCAGTGAGTTATAGCATGACCTAGCACAGTCTGGTATGTTATGGTGTAACTAAATATTTTAATAATGAAATTACATAATTTCATAAAACTAAACTGAAACAAAAATGATGTAATTGTATGAAATATCTTCAGAAAGATATGTTATCTCATTGTAATAACAATATCTTCATGTGTAATACCAGTTTTACACTTCAGGAATGGAACTACCCTGGTTACTAATTCATGGTAATTTCAACAATATCCCACAGTAGCCCTAGGAACCTTAGATGAAACACAATTCTAAAGCAGTGTAGCAAAATTCAGTTTCTCTGAAGGCCATCTTCAACAAACAGGAACTGACACAGGCCTCCCAACAGAAAAAAACCTGAAAAAAGCAATTATTAACTCAATTATTGAAAATTACTTTGAAGTACACAATAATGTATTTGAGAACCTCAAATACTTGAGACAACAACAATAAGAGCATTCTGTCCATATAATGGAGATAGAATCACACAGAAAATGAATGACTGTGTCTCTTGCAATTCATATTCACCAATGAATTGTATGATTCCAACATTATTTGCCCTCCCTTTAAAAATACATTGGTGTGGCCGGGCGGTGGTGGTGCACGCCTTTAATCCCAGCACTTGGGAGGCAGAGGCAGGTGGATTTCTGAGTTCAAGGCCAGCCTGGTATACAGAGTGAGTTCCAGGACAGCCAGGGCTATACAGAGAAACCCTGTCTCGAAAACCAAAAAAAAAAAAAATACATTGGTGTATTTTATGCACATGAATGCTTTGCTTGTATATCTCTATGGGTACCAAGTATGGTACCAAGTATGGTACCATGATGGGTTTCAGCAATGATCCATAACTGGTCCATGAAATGGAGGAATGTATGGTTGTGAGACAGCACAGGAGTGCTGAAAAGTGAACCTGGTTGCTCTTCAAGCACACCAATATATCTAACTCAATTATTTTCAGCCCACATTCTTCAATCTAATAGTTTTCAAAAGAAGGCAACAACAACAAAAACAACCAAATCAAAAGTTAAATTTTTCAAAGCTTCATAAGTTACCAAATCGCCAAATATCACCAAAATAATATTGAGACATGCTGAGGACCAGCCCCAGCAGTTCTTCTCTCTTATTAGTTCTTCCTCAGACAGCAGGGGGAGAAGAGTGCTGGCAGGGGTAAGACTTTGTCTTACAAGATACTTAGGGTTGCTGCTTAATAATAAAAATTTTACCTGTTTTAAGTCTAAGTCACATTGCTCCAGTAGCTAACCAGTGTTTTGAGTTCTTTGGAGGCAAGAAATGTTTAGCACCTCATCATCAAACATCAGGGTATTAAGTGAAGTAGCTTTGTCTTATCTCTATGGGAACTGTTTTGATCCAACTTCCAGCCCACTAGTTGAAGTCACAAGAAGAAAAATGGGCATGATGAAAAATCATCTCAACTTTCATTTCTGAGTTCTTAGTTCACCAAAATGTTTCTACAAACGTTCTCCCCCAAAAAGTTCTCTCTAAAATGTTCTCTCTGCTCTCTGAATCTTGCCCTTCCCTCTTGCTCTGATATAAGAATCATAGTACCCTTACTCTCAATACCACTACTCCCAATGTTATGCGTTTAGTTCTAAGTTCTTCTTGAGCTCAGTTCTGTCCAAAAAGTTCTTCTTGAGTCCAGGATTTTCTCTTTGTCCTCAGGACTTACACATCTCCCAGGACACATTATTACATGGAAAAGAGTTCCCAAGAAGTTTACACATAAATTCAAATCATACATGGAAGTTTACAAGAAGAGAATGTTTACATGCATAGCCTTTAACAGTAATTATCTAGCTAAACATCATCTGTTAGCAGCTTAACAGGGAGAGTTAAAAAACATAATTTTATGCTTATGTATTAGTATTGTTTTAAAGATAAACCCAGTCAATATATTATCTTCTGTCCTTATACCTAGTAAATATATAGTAAATTTTAGTTCCCTTTCTCTGACCTTTGGCTAATTGTTTTACAACCTTTTGGAATGTGCTGCAAGTTGCAGAGGCCTTCCTGTTATCTCAGGAGCAACTAACTCTTGGCATTTGAAGACTGGCTGGCTTCTCAGTTCAGTTCCTTCACCAGAAAGAACATTAATAGTAGTCCTATTATAAAATAACTTAATAATTACTAATATAATCTTAGGAATTCTTATAGGATCATCATTAAGAATTAAGAAGTTTCTATTTCTTTATAAGCATCACGCCAAGACAGTATATCTTCATTGTTCTGCTCAAAGGGGTGGACTAACACACACACACACACACACACACACACACACACACACACTGATATATATATATTTATATATATATATATATATATATATATATATATATATATATCAGTAAAAGCATATTAATCGTAAGAGTCTTTCCTTCTTTCCTAAAATGAATGAAATTCTCCTCAGATATGTCTAAAGGAGCAAATCTGTTGTTGATTTTAATGTGTTGCAGATCTACCTCAGGAAGATCATCTGCTAATTTTTAGCTTCTCCTAGATGGCTCCTGGCAGAGACAGGGCCCAAAATGTATATTTTCTGAAACTCCATGAATCATTAAACTTTGACAGCAGGTTATGTACTTCTTGTTTTGAAGACGTTTTTTATACTTCAGTGAGATAATTTACCTCATTATCCAAAAATTATCCTTACCATCAGACAGAATGATTTATAAGTGTTAAAACACCCATAGTAGATTGCATGCCTAAATCACAGAAGTGTGTTTACATGAGGCAATTTCTACTCGCTGAGTTAATTCAGTCCTTAGGTAGCTATTTGTTACAGAATGAATTGTAGAAGCTGTTTTCTATACTTATTGTGGTAGTTGTACTTGCCAAAATATTAATAGTAAAAGGGAATTGTGTATGGCAAGAAGACACAATGACATTTGTTAAGGGCAAAGTTTAACTCCTCTATTTATTATAAGCAATAAATTGATATGCAAAATCTTAAGTTAGTACTTATTCCATACTTTCTTGGACTCTGTTGTTTGAAAACCATTTTATTTTCTTTCAGTTCAATGAAAATAAGGGATAATATGCAGAGATCATTGAAAAAATTAATGTTCATTTTATATTGAAAGTTGAACTAAAAATAATCTTTCAAGGTGATAAAAATGGAGTGGAGAATGTTTAAAGCACATGTTTTCTCTTCTTTCTCCATACATTTTTATTATTCTTATTTATTGAAAAAATATAGTTCCAATCAATCACCATCTATTCCTGTCTCCTACTGACAGCTCATCTATTTCAAACTCTCTAACTTCTTCCATCTTTGTTGACAGGACTGTTTTTGTGGTCATCATTAATTTCACAACCATGTCTAGGCCTAAGAGAACAGAAGTGGAAATCATGTCAAATACAAGTACAACTGAATGACCTCAGTATCATACCCATTCAGTCTTAGCAACCAAGTGTTTCATATGGAGTTTAGGAAATAGCATACTGGCAAATAAATGAATAAACCTGCTTCTGCATGTTATATTCACTGCTCTATTTCTCTTTCCCAGGACATCAACAACACAAAGAATAAACGTTGTGGAAGGATGGAAGGGAGAAACTAGAAACCTGCCTTGTGTGACCAAAGACAGGCATTATCAGATGATCATGCAGCTGGGAACTCACAGGAGGAACCGGACATGCTTGGGGGGCATGCATACTGTGAGGAATTTATTGAAAAAGGCAAGAAAGATAAATTATGGAAGGTTCTTTTTCCCAAGGGTTCTGGGAACTCATACCAGGGTTCATTTTGCAGTATCAGGATATTTTTCCTGGGGAACACAGTATCCGCAGTTATTCAGAATGAAGGAAACTCAATCTTAACTGAAAGATAAAAATGACATCTATGATCAAGGTTGGAGGAGGAAGTCAACTTCATCTACATGAGATCATGTCTCAATAAACTGAGAGTGAGTGGAGATACCACATGTGAACATTCTCATGTAAGGTTTAAGCCCACTAAAATGTCATGGATAAAGACCCATAGAATGTGTCTGAGGGTATATTAGTAAGAGCTTATCCTGTAATATTGACCTGAGTTTGATTGATAGGATATAGAATGAAGGAGTTAAAAAGTTTCCTGATGTTTTCTTTTGATCTACACAAATATACACATACATACACACGCACACACACACACACACACACACACACACACTCAAACACACATACATGGACACATGCATTCATGAATATGTACACACATGCACATGCACACATACAACAACACACACAGACACACACTCACACACACACATCCAAGCACACATGCACTCACAAACATGCACATATATGCACATGCATAGAAACAACAAAGAACAATAATAAAAATAAAACATGTTTTTCATTGGTTAGGTATATGAAAATGAAAAATTTATATGGAAATCCTTTAAAATGAGACAGAATGAAGTCCTGTCATGTATAAAGAGGAAAGTACAGAAAAGTAAGATAAGAAACAAACACAATTCAAAATTGGAGAGAGAACAAGGGAGAGACTGAGGCATGAAATCATGAAATGGAAAGAGGGAAAATTCTGTCTCTTCATAAAACCTGTGCAAACTAGATTCAAGTCCCAAACCTCATTTTGGCCGTCCACTTCAGAGAAGGGTTTTTATTTACCAAAGTGAGGTATTACATTGTAAACGTGAAAAATTTACCGATTGTTTTTAAGTTACAACCAGTTTTCTAACTAGATGATATCCTGAGGCATAACTAAATAATTGTCACTCTGGGTAGTTCATATCCTCTTGGAGTCATCTGTTTCAAATTCAGTGATTATACTACATGCTTAACTTCTTATCAAATGTAATTACATTAAGTTTATTTTATAGTTTGTTAAGCCAGTGCCATAATAACTTTTCATCCCTAGATTAATTTCTTTTACGCACAGCAACAAGGCATGCTCCAAGCAGCACAGCTTTTGAGACTGTTATTATGCATGCACAGATGCATCTTGCCTTTGCCAGTGTCTGTGATTATCCACTAAAGAATTCTGTATATACTCATTATCCACACGAGAGTGTTCTTCTCTATTTTTGCACAGCTCAGGAGTAGACCTCCTGTAAATTACAATTTATATGTAAAAAGAGTTTATTTTAGAAATGATCATTTTTAAGCACTAAGGGGTACATATCTTGGTGTAGTGCATGCATAACTTCTACAGTGTTAATGAGAGTCCTGTGTGTACATCAATAGACAACCTTTGGTCACAGACAAAGTATCCAGCAGTGAGAAAGGCATACTCACTTTCTGATCTAGCAGTTATCAAAATCAGCATGAAATCTCCTTTCGCAGGTAAAAACTGCAGGATTGGGAATCCAATTCTGGCCCCTCAGGGAATGTAATAAGAAGGAAAGTCAACTAGGAGAGATCATAAAATATTTATGAAGAGCTCACATCTATATTGTGCCTTACTATGTTCTGTGATGCAAACAATGTAGAGAACAGACCTTATTCATTTTACATAGTGTATAATCTGAAGGAAGGGAAAGAATCTGATATATATATTCTTGCAATTATACTTTAACAAACATGATAGGGAAGATGGTATAAAAGCCCATGTATTGCAATTTTCAATGAAAATTGCCCATTTAATAGTACATATATTAATACCTATGAAATAATTAACCATAAAGTAAAATAAATCAAACACATGATTTGTGTCCAAAAGCCATTTGGAAAATAATATATGCTGGTTCAAGCAAGATGTTCATATACACATTTCATCAATTAATAGAAAGAAGAAAAATTAAAAGGAATTTTTTTTTAAAGACAGGACATTTTCAGTGGTGAAACTATTATGTATTTAGATTTAAGAAAATTGACAGATGAAAATAACCACTTAAGAAGAGAATCAGTCAGGCTCTAAAATGAAAGGAGAAATATATTATGGATCTTTCATTAAGAGATTTTTACAACTACTTAGCATTATTGCACATAACTACAGGGACAAACTCAGGTGTTTAGGGGTTGATTTGAGAAGAATTATCAAGACTCAGGAGTACGTAAATAAAATATTATTCATTGTACATAATATAAATTGTGAATTTTTTTCTAGCTGTTTCTTAGTGAAAAATATTATCCTACAACTTACTGCCTGAGTAGGATCCTCCATATTTTTTTCTCGGTAATCATTTTAAGAAGCATATTTTTTGTTAATGTCTTTTAAGTATCTAGCTCAATGATGAAGATACATTGTATGAAATTCTTAAAAACTTAACAGGTTTTATGCCACATGCTTTAAATCCCAGCACTCAGTAGGCAGAGCCAAGCTGATATTTGGGTTCAAATATAGCCTGATCTATATAGCCAGCTCTAGAATATCTACTGCTACATAGAGATACCTAGTCTCCAAAACAATCAAAATATAATTAATAAAAATATTCTGCTACATATGTATCTGGTGTTATGGATCACTCCCTGTATACTCCTTGGTAAATAAAACAATATTCTTTACAATAAAGGATTCCTCCTTACATAGTAATACCTATCAAATTCAAATAAAATGCTTATTAATTTTGAACAGTACCATCTATATGGTTTTGTAAGGAGATTATTGAATAGATAATTGAGTAGTTCATGATTACCTAATCATAAACTAAAAAAAAAGTTGTAGGTTAAATTTGACAAATAGTTGACTAACTTATCCAAATAAGAAACTTTAAAAAACATAATGCTGATAATAATTGAGTATTAAGATAAGAATTTAAGGAACCTATAATGTAACAGTTCACAAGTAATCCTAATGAAAAGGAAGAAAATATCAAAATTATTAAAAAATAATTTTGTTGACAATCACTACAAAGTAATATATTCTGGAATTGGCTGATTTGTTTCCAATTCATAGTTGTTTTTCGTCACTACTTAAGTTTAGCAGTGAAATGCCAGCTTGGTTTGAAAGAGAAAACACATTCAATAAAATTAAGCAAACTTCAGCTTCTACAAGAGGGTTATAAAACTGCGGATAACTGTCTTTCGGTTCTCCATGTATGGTGTTAATGCAGAAAAAGAACAGTGTTTGCTTCAGATGCCTTCGTGAGTATAAAATCTAGTGAAAGGTCTGAATTCTATTCACAAGATGAATAAATGTGATATCTATCAATCTTGTTTTCAAATGGCATGATTTACTACAGATCATTATACTACTAAGACAGATAATTAAAAATAATTAGTATGGAGCACGTAGGGGGTTGAAAATGTCCAGCCTAGGTATCATAAATGAGACATGAACACCAAGATACCCTTTCTAACTCATTGAATTATACATCTAGGATTTAAAAATCTATTACTTTGAATATTAATTAAATTGTTGCAGTTAAGAATTAGAGTGACATAAATTTTCTGTGAATGCTGGGGCATTGTCATAGTTCATTTAAATTGTAAATTTAACTCAGAGTCACCTAAGATGTGATTCTCTCTCTCTCTCTCTCTCTCTCTCTCTCTCTCTCTCTCTCTCTCTTGAAAGTAGGTTCGATTCTCTTACAGTATATCTGGACTACATTATCTCCTCTCTCCTCCAACACTACTAATTCCTCCCCACCTCCTCTAACCTATGAATCCACTGTATGTTGCAGGAATTTTTAAAAAGGCACTATCCCTTGCTAGTGCTACTCTCTGGCCCCACAATGTCTCCGCGTTTATGGATAGGCCCCATGCAATGACCACCCATCTCATGGTTCTCTTGCAGCAGATTCTGTTCACACTCCCAGACCCGGTAAAATCAAAACTTTAGAGTAATTTATTCGTCAGATTTTTATTAGTAAATTCTCAACGCACAAAATGCCCTAACAATAAACTCAAACTTAATTGATATAAACACATTACACCCTTAGATGGGACAGATACACATTAATTATTATTTAATCATCTAAGAAATCCCCAATACTTATTCCTCCCAGGATTGTGTGGTTCTGGCTCCACTTCTTCTCCTATAAGTTCCACCTTATCTCCTCCTCTCCTTCCCTTTTCCTCCCTCTCTGTCTCTCTATCTCCTCTTTAAAATTTTCAGCCCACCTTACTATTCCACTGCCCAATCACAAGCCCTCACCTTATCTTGTACCTCCCCTCACCTGCATATAGACAGCAATCCACAACTGTACTTGTCTCTCCTCATACTAGAACAGGGATATAAGACAGAAAAACCAAACATAACAAAGAAAATACAAAATAAAACACAAAATCAACTCATTGAACTTGAATAAGGAAACCAATAGAAGAAATAGCGGTTAAGAGCTGACACAAGAATCTGAGATGCATTTACTCAGACACACCCAGGAGTCTAAAAGTACCCAGCAGAATGCTATAATATATACCCAGAGAACTTGGTAAAGAATTGTGTGGGCCCTGGGCTTCATATCTGAGTCTGAATTCACTAGAAATTTGCTTACTTGACTCAGAAGACATTGTTCTCTTGGTATCTTCCATTCCCTCTGGCTCTCAGGTTCATTCTGTCACCTCTTCCATGGGGTTCCCTAAGCTTTGAGAGGAGAGATTTAATGAAGAAATAATACTTAAAGTTCTATGTGGCAAGGACTCTCACTTAGGATAAAGTCAATTGTGGGTCTTTAAATCTATTTCAGACTGTTGCAGAGGAAAGTTTCTATGATGATAACTTAATAAGGTTCTAATTTTTAACTATAGTATAATATATTATTAGGAGTCATTTTATTAAAACTTTTTTTTTCAGTTTTAGGCTACTGAAATTTGATTTTACCCTATGTATTTTGGCTATCAAATATCTGCAAGTACAACATGACATCAGTAATAGCAACAGAATTTGGTCCCTGTACATGGGATAAACCCCATTTTAGGCTGGTCTCTGGATCATGTTTCCTTCAGCCTCTGCCTCATTTTTGTCCTTGTATCTGCTTTAGACAGGAACAATTCTAGGCCAAAAACTTTGAAGATGGATGGGAGGCTTGTGCCTCAACTGTGGTCCACATCTACTGGAGGTGGTCTCTTCCTGTTCCATCTCACCACTGCTGGGCATTTTGCCTAAGGTCAACTAAATGAGTCCTGGGAGCCTCTCACGTCCCAGTCTCTGAGATATTCTAGATGTTCCAACTACTTGCCACTCTCATGAAGCTGCATATTTCCCTTCATTCTCCTGACTGCTATGGGTTTTTCACCTGTCTCCTCCCATACCTGATCCTCTTCTCTTTTTTCTCATTCTTCCCTCTCCAACATTGGTTTCTCTCTCTCTCTCTGCCTCTCAATATTGTTTTGTTCTCCCTTCTAAACAGATTTGAGGTATCCACACACAGGCCTTCCTTCTTGTTAAGTGTCCTACTGTCTGTGAGTTGTATCATAGGTATTCTGCACTTTACGACTAATATCCACTAATCAGTGAATACGTAACATGTGGATCCATCCTTTTTGGTCTGTGTCCCCTCACACAGGATGATATTTTCTAGTTCCATCCATTTTCCTGAAAAATTTATGATGTCCTTGTTTTAGTAGTTGAATAGTATTCCATTGTGTAAATGAACCAAATTCTCTGTATCTATTCTTTTGTTAAGGGGCATCTGGGTTGTTCCCAGCTTCTGGGCATTAGAAATAAGGCTGCTATGAACATGGTGAAGCACGTGTTCTTGCGGCATGGTGAAATATCTTTTGGGTATATGACCAGGAGTGGTATAGATGGGTCTTCAGGTAGAATTATTACAAATTTTATGAAGAATCACCAGATTAATTTCCAGAGTTGTTACGCTAGTTTTCAAAATCACCAGAAATAGAGGAGTGATCTCCTTTTACTGTCTAATTGCTCTAGCTAGAGTTATATATTTATAGAGTTATATATTTATATATATATTTATTTATCTATATTTAATAGATAGAGAATGGGCAGCCTTGTCCATGATTTTAGTGAATTGCTTCAAGTTTCTTTTCATTTAATTTGATGTTGACTATTGTTTTGCAGTATATTGTTTTTATTATATTTAGACATGTACAATAAATTCCTGATCTCTCCACAACTTTTTAATATGAAGGGATGTTGTATTTTGTCAAAGGCTTTTTCTGCATCTAATGATATAATCATGTGATTTATTTCTTTGAATTTGTTTATATGGTGTATTATGCTGATGGATTTTCTATATTGAATCATCCCTACATTGCTGGGATGAAGCCTACTTGATCTTGGTGAATGATCCTGTTCTTGAATTAGGTTCCAGAGAATATTCTTGAGTATTTTTGCATTGGTATTTATAAGGTAAAATTCTCTGAAGTTCTCTTTCTTTGTTAGGCCTTTGTGTGGTTTAAGGATCAGAGTAATTGTGGCTTCACATATTTAATTAGCTAAGTGTTCCTTCTACTTCCATATTGTGGAATAGCTTGAAGAGTATTGGTACTGTCTCTTCTTTGAAGATCTGATAGAATTCTGTACTAAAGCCATCTGGTCTTAAGCTTTTTTTAGGGGGTAGGGTGATAGTAGATTTTTAATGACTGCATTTATTTCGTAAGTGGTTATGCAACAGTTTAGTTTAGATAGTTTTCCTGATCTTGTTTAACTTTGGTGTGTGGTATCTGTCTAGAAAACCATCCATTTAATCTAGATTTTCTAATTTTGCTGAGTATAGGTTTTTTAATTAAGATTTGATTTTTTTATTTTTTAATTTCCACAGTTTATGTGGTTATGTCTCTCCTTCAGTCTCATTTTTTTTAGATTTGGATACTATGTTTGCTCCCTTTAGTTTGTTTGGTAAAGGATTTATCTATCTTGTTCATTTTCTCAAAGAACCAGCTCCTAGTTTCCTTGAATAGTTGTCTTTTTGTATCTAATTGCTTTATTTCAGCCCTGAGTTTCGCTATTTCCTACTGTGTACTTTTATTGACTGTATTTGTTTCTGTTTGTGCTAGAGCTTTCAGATATACTGTTCAGTTGCTAGTATAGGATTTCTCCAATATCTTTTTGAAGGCACTTTGTGCTATGAATTTTCCTCTAAACACTACTTTCATTGTTTCTCATAAGTTTTTGTGTATTCTGCCTTAATTTTCATTGAGTTCTAGAAAGTCTTTAATTACTTTCTTTATTTCTTCCATGACATAGCTATCATTGAGTAGAAAGGAGTTCAGCATCCAAGAGTATGTGGACTTTCTGTTGTTTTTGTTGTTATTGAAGTCCAGATTTGGACCATGGTGATCTGACGGAACTCATGGGATTGTTTCAAACTTACTGCATCTGATTAGGCTTGTTTTGTGTCTGATAATATGATCAGTTTTGTAGAAGGTACCATGAGTTGCTGAGAAGAAGGCATATTTTTTTGCTTAAGGGTGAAATATTCTGGAAATATATGTTAAAATCTTTTGGTTCATAACCTCTTTTAGTTTCACTGTTTCTCTATTTAGTTTCTGCTTCAATGTTGTGTCCATCGGTGTTTTGTTGAAGCTTCCTATTATTCTTGCATGAGGTTCAATATGTGTTTTAAGCTTTAATAAATTGTCCTTTCTGAATGTAGGTGCTCTTGTGTTTGGGGCACAGATGTTCAAAATTGAGACTTCATCTTGGTGAACTTTTTGCATTGATGAATATAAAGTTTCTTGTCATCTCTATTGAATACTTTTTTTTTTTGATATTATAATGGCTACTTCAGCTTGTTCTTTGGGCCCATTTGCTTTAAAAATTTTTTCCTTCCCTTTACTTTGTGGCAGTGTCTGTCTTTGCCACTGAAGTGTGTTTATTATATGCAGCAAAATGCTGGATTCTGTTTATGTATCCAGTCTCTTTTAGCCTGTGTCTTTTCTTTTTTTGTTTTTTGAGAATTGAATCCATAGATATTAAGAGATATTTAAGAACAATGAGTGTTAGTTCCTGTCATTTTGTTGTTGAAAGTGCTACTATATGCCTGATTCTTTTGTGGTTTTTGTGAGCTGATAAATTTATTTTGTTTTCTTGTGTGTTCCTACTCTCCTGAAATAATGAGATGTAAATGTAAACAGAATTTTCAAAATAGGAAACTTAAGTGTCTGAAAAACACATGAAAAATGTTAAACATATGTGGCAATCAAGTGGATTCAAATCAAAACAATTTTGAGATTCCATCATTTACCTGTCAGAATGGCTATGTACAATATTAGAAATGACAGCCTAGGCTGTGGAGAAATTGGATCAAGTTGAAGACTTCTCCTTTATTGGTATGAATGCAAACATGAACAGCTATAATGGAAATTAATATGTAAATTGGAAATTGATCTAGCAGAAGACACAGTATTTTGATGGTTGGGCATATACCAAAAGGGAAACTCCATCCTACCACAAGGATACTTGCAATACTTAGTTCATTGCAGCTTTATTCCTAACAGCCAGAAACTGGCAACAACCCAGATATCCTTCAAAGAAGTAAACAAGCAAATAAACAAAAAAATAGATAACAAAATGTTTCATGTTTATTCTTTATCTGATAAAAGAAGTGACATTATTAAATTTGCAAGCAAATAGATGGAACTAGAAAAAAATTCCCCATGTGAGATAACCTAAACCTAGAAAAACAAAGATGCTATGTATTTACTTATAAATGGATAGTAACTGTTAAGTATATGATAGTGAATCTATGTTCAAGCATCCTCGAGAGGTTAGGTGAGGAGGAGGGCTCTAGACTGAACACATGTATTTTTCTGGGAAGAGGAAACTTTTGCCGCTGAATTGAGGACAGGTGAGGATGCAAGCAGTTGGGTTCAGTCTGAGATAATAAACTGAATGTGAGAGTAAGGGGAGAGATATCTGGAATTGGGAGGGGGGTGTTAGAGGACTTTATACTATCTGATGCAGTGGAAATTTCCTAGAATAGATGTGGGTGACACGAGTGAGGACTCCAAGTAATGTTTGATACAGAGTATGAACTGACAATCTCTTGTAGCCAGACAGGGCTTCCAGTACTGAGATGAAGTGGCATTTTGTCAACTTATTGGACAAAGGGATCCAGTGGAGATCCTCAAACAACTCAGATCAGTGCTAGGGCAGAGGATCACTTTCAGCAAACTGACAGCAGACCCCATTGCTAAAGGACAACCTCCACATACATAGCTCATTGAAACTGCATTTTTCTAGTCTCTTTGGTGCAGAAAGTTACTCTGCTACATACCAAAAAAAGAAACCTGAACACCAACTCAGCCACAAAACCTTTAAAATATAATCTGCCCTGCCTGCAAAATGTGTTGGGGCAATAATGGGAAGAAACATATGGGAGTACCTAATAATTTTCTGGCTTAACTCTAGGCATAAGCCACTAGAGGGAGCACATGTCTTACACACTCTAAGAAGGACCTGGAAACAAAGCCTAGATAGCTCGGAGATTGATGGGGGGTGTGTGTAATGATGTAGGAATCTGCCATTGCAAGATGGCGATGGAGACCAGGATTCTTCCTAGTAAACAAGTAAATTGCGCATGTGCCATGGTAAAAGCCCACCAAAGTTAAAGCCCATCCCACGGCGTTTTGGCGCGCAACGAGTAAGCAGCCAATCAGAGGTGAATACACCACTCTAAGGGTATATAAGCAGTGCTTTCCCGGGCCTGGGGGTCTTCCACCATTTTGTTTTTGAAATAAACGTGTTCCTGCGGAAGGATCCTGATGTGTGTGCGCTTGCGTTCTTGCTGGTGAGACGATTACACGCGTGCCACGTAATGATATACTACTATACTTAGAAATTGGTGTTTTGTTCCATCATCATGTGAGAGGATTTCTCTGGTAGCAGATATGTTCAACTTCAGAGACCCACAGGCAGACATTATGCTTATACTGAGTCTAAATTGAAGGTTTCTGTACAGCACTCCAGTTAGCTTGGGGAACCCAACTGAAGTGGAGGAGGAAAGGTTGTAGAAGTCTGCCTGAAATTACTTCATTGTTCTAGCTGAAGGTTTAGATTCCGACCTGAAGTTACTTTTTTGTTCTAGCCTAATGTCTGATTCCTGCCTGAAGCCTACTTCCTTGTCCTTGGCCCATGTCAGATTCTTGCCAAGCAGCCCCAAAGATTCTCTGCCTCTTCTCATTTTTTTATTTCATTAGCAAGACTGAGCCGGTTTTTGGTCATTCTGACAAGAATTCCTTCCTTACCCATCATGGAATGTGCATTATCCAAAGCAATATATTTCTGTTTTAGGTTGATAATGCTCTGTGCAGAATCTTACTCATTCTTGGCTTTCCAGGCTGCTAATTTAATAACTCTGTCTGGGGGTCTATTTTCAGGTTCAAGCCATGTACTTTGACTGTCAACATGTTGATGTTGTTAAGGGAAAGTTTTAACACGATAAGCCGCAATAAAATATTCCCAGGATAAATGTGACCAGTATTTCAGGCTCAATCATAAACTTGTCTAGAAATCAATCCAATATTGAAAATAATAGTCTTCATTTGGAAGTCTGGTTCTGGACATTCTCAGAGACATATTTGGAAATTAGCTGCAGTTCTCATTGATGTTATGTTAGTAAGAAATAAAGTTGAGGCAGGATTTGGATGTCAAACAGGTGTTAGTACATGGGTTAAGGCTCTTTTAATTGTTGAATTAAAAATACTTTTGTTTCTTCTACAGTATTTAATGTAAGTTGCATTGATTGTACCTTCCAATTCTGTTTCTGTTTTGAAATCTGGTATGTCAGTTTTGGAGGTCTATCTACTAGCTCTTGTTTTAGTGCACTGAGAATCACAGAACCTTGATATTTTAAACATAGCTTGAAAGTACTGGAAGAAATGAGTCAGGCTTTAAGGAGAAGCAAGAGAGTATTGAGCTTGATCATTGCTGGTATAACAGCTTTAATTACATTAATTGCTAGCACCACTGCTTCTGCAATTGCTGTGAAACAAGAAGTTAAGACAGCTACTTTTGTTAATCATTTAGCAAAAATGTTACTAATATGTTGAATATACAAGAAGACTTAGATAGACATTTGGAAGGACAGACTGGTGTACTTTATCCTATTCGAATTACTAGAAGGAGGTTCAGAATTTCAGGGTAAGGAGCCATCTCGAATGTCATGCCAAATACCATTGGATTCATGTTAGTTCTAAAATTTACAGTAGTAGTCATTATAATTAAGAGGAAGTTTAAAGACACTTGCAGTGTATTTGGCATAATTCTAACACCTCTCTGAATGTTAAATGATATATAGGGAGCTTATGAATTTTAAGAATGCTGCTCTGTTGAGTTTTGATGGGGTAGATACAGCTGATAAAATTACCCATGGCTTGACATCAATATTTCTATTTTGTTCAAGCTTCAAGAATGGCATGTATAGAATATACTTTCAAATTAAAAGATTTACTTCTTATGGCTACCAAATATCCCGCCATTTTTTTTCTGGGATAGTAGTGTTTTTTAAAATCTTTCTTAGACTAAATTACACTTATATCCATCAGCTGTGTTACAAAATATAGAAAAAAAACTGAGGATGTAGATAGGAAGTAGCTCATTTGATAGTGTGTTTGATTCGAACATATAAAGCTTTGGGTGTTGTACCCCATTAAGCTAGGAATTGTAGTATACTATTGTAATATGTGATTTGTCTACTGTTCTTTTAGTGATATATTTTGATTAACGGAAAATTGCATAGGAAATGTTAGAAATTAATTACAGCTAAAAGTGTTTAAGTTCAAGGAGGCAGGTTTTATCAGTTATATTTTATATTTACTTATAATATGTTTCTCATCCTAAAACCATAAATACACTTCTCAAATTTTGTACATACTTGTCTCAAGTTACTTCAATGATTTATCTTTTGATCTACTATAATTTTTATGTTACGATTTTTACTTTTAGTATTATACATTATAGACATTTGTCTGTTTCATATTTTATCTTGACATTTCATATTTCTAGTACTTTTTACTAGAACGTCTTTTAATTTCATATTGAACTTTAGTGTGCTTAGAGCTGAAGGGGTTTGCAACCCCAAAGAAAGAACAATAATATCAACTAACCAGATCCTCCAGAGCTCCAAGGTACTAAGCCACCAACCAAAGAGTACAGATGGAGAGACCCATGGCTCCAGCACCACATGTAGCCTTGTAGGAATGCTAGGGTGGGGAGGTGAGAGTGGGTGGGTGACTAGGGGAAAACCCTCATAGAAGCAGGGGGAGGGGGATGAGATGAGGGGATTCCAGGGGGAAAATTGGGAAAATGATTAACATTTGAAATTTAAAAAAAAAGAAAATATTCAATAAAAAAAATTAAAAAAAAAAAGTGGAATGTATAGATGGTGTATGTCCTGTACTGTCTCTTGTGTCTTTCAAAACACTGTATTCATTGTGACTATATATATATATATATATATATATATATATATATATATATATATGTATATGTATATGTATATGTATATGTATATGTATATGTATATCCAAATATCCATGGTTTTTTTGGATTTTAAAGCATTGATACTGACTTTTAAAGCCATTTCGAATAATCAACTGAAATCATACTTAACACATTTCACTTTAGATAAGTCATAAGATTGACATTGAAGGGACTCTAGCCAGCTAAAGCACAGCAAACATAGGTCTGGTGGGCCATGTCCATCTACCCCATTCCCTATCCCTTGTTAAAAACTGTGAGATACAATCCTAAAACTAACTACCAATATCTATCCCTTCATTTGTCCACTTATTACCCTCAGGGTGACTATCAAGGTCCAGCTCTGAAAATATTGAAGGTCAGCAATCAATGGCTTCCTTTGACTAACCTAATTAATGTGCCCAATTAAAACTAAACATCCCATCCTAATATGAAGTTTATCTTTTTACTTTTGTAAACTACCATTTTTCTATCGGCCACATATGTCTCCTCTCTATCAAGAGACAGTCATTTACCCCCTTCTCCGTGGCCCCCAATTCTGGGACAAATACCCCTTACTGCTGTGTCTTGTTCTCTTCTATTTGTCTCTATCCTCTATATCCAGTCTTTGTCTTTCAGTCCCCACACTTTGTCCCTGTTGGGCAAATAAATGCCTTTGTCCTGAAAACTGGGCCATGGAGGTCCTAAGCCACTAACAATCTTTATAGATATTTTTTCTAATCAATTATATATATATATATATATATATATATATATATATATATATAATTTGTGTGAGTGTGTGTGTGTGTGTGTGTGTGTGTGTGTGAATTTATTTTTGTGAGGTATATTTGGTTTTGGTGAATTAATGAGGGAATGAGAAGAGTTTAAATCTAATTTTGTCTTTTAGAAAGTATCCATCCCATGTGCAGTCACCAAGGCACTGATGTGGATGCCAGGAAGTGCATGCTGACAGGAGCCTGAGACAACTTTCTCCTTACAGGTATGCCAGGGCCTGACATACACAGAGGTGGATACTTGCAGCTAACCAAAGAACTGATCATGGGGTTCCCAATGGAGAAGTTAGAAAGAAGACAGAAGGAGCTAAAGGGGTTTGTAGTATGGGATCCATTACATGGAGTAGAACTTAAGTCAAATCAGTTGATTATTCTCAGAGATTTGGGCCAGTATTGCCGTAGCACATCTTTCCATCAGGACAACATTGTAGATCATAGGGTTTACGGCTGGATTAGTGTTTTGTTTCTCTTTTGCCAGCTTGCAGGGTACCATCCTCTACAAAAATGTAAGAACACAGAAGTGAAGTCTCTATGTAGGCACCAGCTTGACTTATCCATGTTATATGAGTTGTGTAGTTGTCATCTTCAGCAATGATGTCTTGTTAAAACTCTGTCTAGCACAATGTACAGTCTTGGCAACAACATGGGTTGCTCAAATATTCCAGTGGGACCCCTTTGTACAAGAAGAAAATTAGATGTGTCCCATTCTGGCCTGGAAGATTTAGTGACAATAGATGAATAGTTGAGACTCCATCTCCATCATGTGTTGATTTCATTTAGATTGCCTTCCTATATATGTACATGTTAGGAAGATAGTATCATATTAAGTTTTGGTGCTATTTCTAAAGTTTCCATTAATTTAACCTATCTCTTTCAGTATTCTCTTGCCTGGAGCCAAACCCATGAAATCACTCATTGTTCTGGAAAACCTAGTCAGTTAAAATACAAGGTTAAGAAAGGACTTTTGAGGCCTCATGCCCCAGGAACTTAAAGACAGTTTGGTATTTCCTGGAAGCTAGTTACAATAGTGGGATGGTCTTAGGCAGTCAGGATACAATAGGGGAATAACCTTAAGCAATAGTCATTGCCTAAACTTTTGCTATGCCTTAAAACCTGTTATCTGAAATTAAAATTTGAGAGCTTGATCAAAGGCCGCAACTTGCTCTTTTTTTGTGTCTCTTGTCCTTTCATTCGTCCATCCCCCCCCCAAAGTCCTCATTGAATTCCCCACGGGTGAGGAATTCTCTCCCTCAACCCCTCTGTCCGTCCTTTCCCCATTTGATTCTCTTATTACAGCTCCACTCCATCCATATATCCATATTTGGGTGTTCTATTTCCCTTTCCTATTATATCTTCATTAATACTATAGTACATTTCTCTACACGAAACTCTGTGGTTCTGTAGACTGTATCTTGGTTAACCTTAGTTTGACAGCTAATAGCCATATATAAGAGATTAAAAGCTATACATCTATCTAGATGAGGATGATTTTTTTCTAGTTCCATCTATTTGCCTGCAAATATTATGATGTTATTCTCCTTTTATAATTATAATTTTAACTTATTTGTTTTTACATATTTACTGTACATCTGGCTCACTCCCACTCCTCCCTGCCACTCCTTATCAAAATCCTTCCCCCATCCCTTCCCCTTCTCCTAGAAAGTGGAGGCCCCCTTACTCCCAACACCTTGAACATCAAATGCCTGTGGGGCTTAGTCCATCCTGTACCACAGAGACTATCCCAAAAGCTGTTGCCTATATGTTGGATATGTTTTTGTAGCTGGTCTGCCTTGTCTGGCCCTAGTTGGATGTTATATTCTTAAGAGCTGAGTAATATTCTCATTGAGTAAATGAACTCCATTTTCTTTATCCATTCTTCTGTTGAAGGACATTCCAGTTGTTTACAGTTCCTGGCTGTTATAAATAGAACAGTTGGAAACATAGGTGTCTAATTGTCTGGGATGAAATGAGCCACTCTTTGGTTATATGAACAAGAACAGTGTTGCTGGATCTTACGGCAGATTAATTCCCATTCTCCTGAGAATTATTTTTAAACTATATATACAATTTTGCCTTTCCATCAGTAACAAATAAATATTTCTCTTACTCACCATCCTGTACAGCATGAACTTTCACTGGTTTTATTGCACTTTGCCATGTGGACTTGTAAAAGATAAAATTTCAAGGTAGTACTAATTTCCATTTCCCAGATGGCTAAAGATGTTGAACATTTCTTTAAATGGTTCTCATTCATTTGATTTTCTGTTTATATCTATATCTCATTTATAATTGTGAGATATATGTATATCCAGTTTCTTTTTAAACTAATGTGATTATGTATTCATATTATTTTGCATCCAATTACCTCTGCCATTTTTCTTACTAATTGTTATTTAATAATACTTTCATAATATTATTGCCAGTTAGTGATAACTAGGATTTATTTTTACCTATAAAACTTTATAACTGGTAGATATATACATACAGAGATATATAGAATAATATTATATATATTATATAATATTCTATATTAAAGAATACATAAAAGGATGTGCATTTCATTAATTATTTATTGTGTCATAAGAATATGAATAGATATATTGTAAATTTGATTATGATGATATCTCTACATGAACAACAGCAAGATTTAGCACTTTTTTTGCTATGCACATGTGTGAATTGTGTTTATCTATTATCAAGTAAATATTTCATAATAACTAATGTAGCCACTTTTTACTCTAATGTCTATCAGTCTGAGATCCACACATAGCATTTTCCATGATTAGCATCTCAATATCTGATGAATATAGGCATAATATTATTATTTATTATGGAGAGGTTATCTTCTGTTATTCAAATGCTGATTTCTAGGACACCATATCCAGTTGTAACTTGTTGATGGCATTATAAGTCTTATTCTATGAGTCTCCCATCGTATTGTTGCACAAATATTGCTCCCCATTTATTCTCTTAATTGGCAAGAAAAGCTAATAAACCAATCTCTGAGCTGTAGAGAGCAGAGAGCTGAACTTCTGATCCCAGCCAGGGAAGGGGTAGAGAGAGAGGAAGAAGAGAGAATTCTTGATGAGGAAAAGGTCTAGGAGACATTATGGGAATATATGTGGAAAAGAAAGATCAAAACTCAATGCAAGTATATTGGGGATTTTGACTGGGAGATAGCTGTATTAGTATAACAGATTACAATAAACTAAAAACTGCTCAACTATTGGGCCATAAAGCTTAGTTAAATAAATCTCATAGTCTCTGTCTCATTTATTTGGGAATAGGTTGGGATAAATAAAAAATATTACTTATTAAAGTACAAGAACATGGTTTCACATGAGAAGTCTAGGCTGACTCCATGGCAGACTTCAAATTGGCAGTTCAGGACTGACCAAGTGTTCAGGTAAGTCCAGGCCTCAGACCATGACCTGAGGCAAGGACAATGGGTTATGCTGGGCTTCTGCAGAATAAACATTTTTGCATTTACATAATACTTCAGTATAGGGTATTATTCTTCAGTAAATCATGCACCCTTACACACATAGATCTCAGAACTAGAAAACTTCTAATTAAAAGAGGAAAAAAAACAATATGGTTACTTAGCAACTGCAGTTTCTTAGGTAGGAGTTAAGGACTCCCTGAATAGACTGCCTCCCACCCTCGCACTCCAGATGCACCAAAGCCCTTGGCCAGTCACAGACTAGTATGGAAACCCCCAGATAAACATATATATATATATATATATATATATCCTGCTGATTAAAAACACTTGTTCTTCAACAAAAGCAAACTTTCCAAAACCAGACACAATTTCCTAGCTAGGAAGGAGGGTAAATGCCTTTTAAAAGAGGCACTTTCTGGCTTGAGGAGCCAACCCCTGTGGGCTCAACAACTTCCAAGAACAGTGGAAGAGTGAGATCTGGTCAAGCAGCTCCTGGGAGGCAGAAATGCAAATGAAAACAAAGGGGCATAGGCAAATACAGAGTTGTGATAACTGGACAGAAAATGGAGACTGTGAAGACAGAGCTCATGAAGATTCACTAGATTCAGACTCTAGAGACCAGCATCCAGCATCATCGAGTTCAGATCTAACAATAATTTGTTACAATACGGCTGTTCAGGATTTGTTTGCATTTATATAATCAAGGGACAAACTGTCCTGTAGAATCTAACTTGCCCATGACTCTGTAGGGGAGGGAGTCAGTCATGGTTGGGGTCTGGAGGTGGTTCCTGCCATGAAAGAGGGTGGGGAAGTAGCCATCACCCTGTCCTGAGATCCTTTCTCAGATTCTTCATTCTGTCACAAGGGTATAAAAGGAATCAACTTAGATCATGTGCATGTGTGACAGATCAGGATTCCTGGAGCAATCCAGGGGCCTATGGCACCTTGCTCTCCATCTCTCCTCTTCTTCCTCCAGATTCAGTCCCATATCACTTACACAGACTTAGAGAAGAGAAGAACAAATTCAAAATAACAAAACTTCTGACAAGTTAAATAAATGTTTAAAATTTTTGTTTTAATGTAAAAATAATGTAAAGATCTGGATATAAAAATCCATATATAAATACTGCATATAAGAAACACACTAACAACAAAGATAGACATTGCTTCCGAGTAAAGTGCTGGAAACATTTTTTTCCAAGCAAACGGACCTAAGAAGCAAGTTGGAGTCGACATTTTAGTACCTAGTACAATATACTTTCCTTTCCAATGAACTGTCCTTCCCAAACATCTGATTAATTTTTGTTGGTACACCTCATTAGGGAGGCGTCTATTCAACGAGGAATAGTCATCAAAGAAAACAATACACCAAGATGACATCTTAATTCTGAATATCTATGCCCCAGATAGCACACTGACATTTGTAAAAGAACCATTACTAAATCTTAAATTTTACATTGAATAACAGACACTAATAGTGAGAGACTTCAATACCCTACTTTCACCAATGGACTGGTATAGTATCCCTTTAGGGGCCCAGCTGTTGTTCCACATCCTCTGCTTCATCCCTCTCAAGGAGTCCAGATGCCTCTGACCACCAGATTGGAAGGAAGAAGTGGAGTCCATATTGGGTAGGATTTTGTAGGATCCTAGTACAGCTGCGACTGAGTCTTCAGGGGTGGGGAGAGGGCAGAGGAGAGCTTCTCTGAGGATCTTTGTGTATATGAAGGTATTTTCTAACAATCTTCAATGAAAGAATTCTCTTAGATTATCTTAGCTTGTGTGCATATACTTTATTCAAGGTGAACAAAGGGTACACATGGAACTCAGAAAGTGGAGTGTGGGTTTCAGGGTAAAAGAAAAATCATTGGATAGAATTGTAAAGTTATGTGAATACTTCATTTGAATAGAGAGGCATTCCAAAAATCCCAGTTACTTACTGGGTAGGTTCTTATTGGAAATAGAGGAAGTTTGTAGGTCTGCCAAGGACTACTTAATCTTCCTCAGGTAGAAGGTGTGGGGAATCAGGATCAGCAGAGAAGGTCAGAGAAGGGGAAGTCCTACTAGGAAAGGAGTTCTCCATTTTGTGCCTAGTACAAGAAAAAGATCTGGTCGTGGTTTACTTTGATCTTAATTACCAGGATTCCCCAAAGCCAGATCAGAACGGCTAAGATCAAAAACATATGGGGTAGCACATGGTAGCAAGGATACAGAGAAAGTACAACACTTCTCCATTGTGATGAGAGTGCAAACTTGCACAACCACTCTGGAAATCAAGGCAATGATTTCTCAAAAGATTGAGAGTCAATCTATCGCATGAACCATATATGCCATTACTATGCATATACACCAAAGATAGTTCACCATATCACAAGGACACTTCTCAACTCTGTTCATAGTTGTCTTATTGATAATAGCCAGAAACTGGAAACAACCTGAATCTTTGTCAACCAAACAACAGATTAAAAAAAAATGTTGTCCATTTACCCAATGGAATACTAAGCAGCTATTAAAAACAATGGTATCATGATATTTGCAGGCAAATAGATGGAACTAGACAATATCACCCAAGTGAGGAAACCCAGACCCAGAAAGACACACATGGTATATATGAAATTATAAATGGATATTATCTATAAAATATAGGATAACCAGAACACAATCCACAGACCCAAAGATGCCATGTAACAAGGAGAGCCCAATGAACACTGCTTAAATCTCACTTAGAAGTAGAGATATAATAGACATCTGAAGCAGATGGAAGAATGGAATTGGAGGGAGATGGATATGAAGTGAAATGCTGGTGCGGATCAGGTGTGGGGAGAGAGGATAGCTAGCAGAGAGGCTAGAATTCAATGTGGGCATCTCTAGGAGAGGGAAGGCTTCTGAGAGTCTATGAGTGTAACCCTAGCTGAGATCACTAACAAAGGGAGATATGGATCCTGAAAAGGTCACTCACTGTAACCAGATGGAACTTCCAATAAAGGGAGGAGGACACAACCGAACCCACAAATCCTTTGACCTAATAGTTTTTTTCTGCTCATAAGTAGCTCAAGAATAAATATAGAAATGAGATCAAGTAAATGGCCAACCAGTACCTAGCCCAATTTAAAGCACACCTCATGGGAGAGAGTAAATCCCTGACATTATTAATATTTCTCTACTGTGTTTGAAGACAGGAGCATAACATAACAGGCTTCAGAGAGGCTTCATCTACCTGGTGATAGAAAAAAAAAAAAAACAAGAGCCTACAACTAAACAATTAATGGAACTTAGAGTGTCCTATTAAAAACTGAGAAGAAGAATTAAGGGAGACAGAGGGGTCAAAGATACCATAAAAAGACCTACAGAGTAAACTATGCTGGGCCTAAGAGTATTCATAGAGACTGAACAACCAACCAATTCGTGCATGGGCAGGACCTACAGCCCCTACATATATGTAGCAGATAAGCAATTTGTTTCTCGTGTTGGTCCCCTAAAAATTAGAAACAGGCTGACTTTGGATCCCTTTCCCATAGCTGGACTGCCTTGTCTAGCCTCATGGGGAAAAATGTGCCTAATTCAATTATGATTTCATGTTCAATTGTGAGTTGGTACTCATGGAGGTGCCTCCCCTTCTCTGAGGGTAAGAGGGTGAGAAAATGAGGGTTGGGGTGAGGTTGGGCCTGCGAGGAGAGGAGAGGTGTTGCTGTGATCAGGCTTTAAGTAAATGAAAAATAATTTATAAAATGAACAAAAACAGGACAGAAAATAAACAAGGCATACCAAGATTAGGAGCATAATCATAGATAGGAACACAAAAGAGAAATAAATAAATAACTTAATTGAGATTAATTCTGAATATTACCATTCTGATACTCTGTATCTTGGTAATCAAGAGAACTACAAATATGAAAATCAGAGACAGGCCTTCAAAGAAAATTGAAGAAAAACCTTTTAGAAAAAATCAGAAAGAATTATAAAGTTGAGAAAGATACTAAGATAAAAATAATAGAAATAAAGCCAGAGCCTAATGTACCACGATATTATTATATTCACGAAAGTCAGCCAAAGGTTGTTAGAAAATAAGTATTAGTTTATCTGATTAGTACATTAAAAATACCAGTAGATGCTCAAAACCAAAAGGATATGAACAATATGGGTGACAACCTGTAGACGTGCAGGATTTGAGAAAATATAAAGAAGTTATAATTAATTCAGAATGCATCCAACATTAATGAAATAAATATTAATTTCTTGGTCAATTAAAATAAAATATATCCCCTAGACTGGAAATACTTGACAGAAGACAGAAGCAGTATTTGATCCTGGTCCATAGTTATAATTTCATTCATGTTAGGTATAAGAGGATAGGGAGATTTTTTGAAAGAGAGAGAGAGAGAGAGAGAGAGAGAGAGAGAGAGTCTGAGAGA
>NW_021620995.1:6725719-6731793 GCF_004785775.1 Grammomys surdaster
ACCATCCCTGACCTCAAGCTGTACTACAGAGCAATAGTGATAAAAACTACCTGGTATTGGTACAGAGACAGGCAGGAAGATCAATGGAATAGAATTGAAGACCCAGAAATGAACCCACACTCCTATGGTCACTTGATCTTTGACAAAGGAGCTAAAACTGTCCAGTGGAAAAAGGACAGCATTTTCAACAAATGGTGCTGGTTAAACTGGAAGACAACATGTAGAAGAATGAAAATTGATCCATTCTTATCCCCTTGTACAAAGCTCAAGTCTATGTGGATAAAGGACCTCCACATAAAACCAGATACACTGAAACTAATAGAAGAGAAGGTGGGGATAAGCCTCGAATACTTGGGCACAGGGGAAAAGTTCCTGAACAGAACTCCAATGGCATATGCTCTAAGATCGAGAATTGACAAATGGGACTTCATAAAATTGCAAAGTTTCTGTAAGGCAAAGGACACTGTCAATAGGACAAAACGACAACCAACAAATTGGGAAAAGATCTTTACCAATCCTTCATCTGATAGAGGGCTAATATCTAATATATACAAAGAACTCAAGAAATTAGACTCCAGACAACCAAATTACCCTATTAAAAAATGGGGTATAGAGCTTAACAAAGAATTTTCAACGGAAAAAACTCGAATGGCCGAGAAGCATCTAAAGAAATGTTCAGCATCCTTAGTCGTCAGGGCAATGCAAATCAAAACAACCCTGAGATTCCATCTCACACCAGTCAGAATGGCTAAGATTAAAAACTCAGGTGATAGTAGATGCTGGCGAGGGTGTGGAGAAAGAGGAACACTCCTCCATTGTTGGTGGGACTGCAAGATGGTGCAACCACTTTGGAAATCAGTCTGGTGGTTCCTCAGAAAATTGGACATAGCATTACCCGAGGATCCAGCTATAGCACTCCTAGGCATATACCCAGAAGATGCTCGAACATATAACAAGGACATATGCTCAACTATGTTCATAGCAGCCTTATTTATAATAGCCAGGAGCTGGAAAGAACCCAGATGTCCTTCAACTGAGGAATGGATTCAAAAAATGTGGTATATTTACACAATGGAGTATTACTCAGCTATTAAAAACAATGAATTTGAGAGGTTCCTAGGTAAATGGATGGAACTAGAAATTATCATCCTGAGTGAGGTAAGCCAATCACAAAAGAAGACACATGGTATTCACTCACTGATTATTGGATATTAGCCTAGAACCTTGAAATGCCCAAGATGCAACTCACAGGCCACATGAAGCCCATAAAGAAGGAAGACCAAGTGAGGGTGATTCGGTCCTTCTTAGAAGGAGCAACAAAATACTCAAGGGAGCAAATATGGAGACAAAGTGAGGGACAGAAACTGAAGGAGGGGCCGTTTCAAGACCACCCCACCTGAGTATCTATCCCATGTGCAATCACCAAAGGTAGATGCTGATGTGGAAGACAGGAAGTGCATGCTGATAAGAGCCTGATATGGATATCTCCTCAGAGGCCTTCAAGAGTCAGACATATTCAGAGGCAGATGCTCACAACTAGCCATTGAACTGATCATGGGGTTCTCAATAGAGGAGTTAGAGTGAAGACTGAAGGAGCTGAAAGGGTTTGTGGCACCATGAGAAGAGCAACAATACCAACCAACCACAGCTCCCAGGGTCTAAACCACCAGCCTGGGAGCACTTAGGGGGGGATCCAGGGCTTCAGCTGAATATGTAAAAGTGGAGGGCCCTACTGGGCATAGGTGGAAGAAGAGAACCTTGACCTCATGAAGGCTGGATGCCCCAGGGGGTGGGAATTTTGAGGGTGGGGAGGTGGGAGTGGGGGGGGTGTAGATAGAGGTTACATCCACAGAGAAGAAGGAGGTGGGGCGAGGGGATTGGGGGTTCCGAGGGGGTGGTGGGGGATGGGGTAAGGGGACAACATAGGAAATGTAAATAAATCATCCAATAAAAAAAAAAGAATTTATAATCAGAAAAAAAAAAGAGTCTGAATTGTGAAGAACAGTTGTGAACACTACCATCCACAACTATCACTGTCCTGCAGAGATATGAACATTTGTAAAATAGTGGCTTGCATGTTATTTGGAGAACCAACTACTTTCTGATTAGATTTAAAGCCTGCTACATAGGAGGAAATTCATATGTTTGCTGCTGTACAGTTCTCCAAGCACATGTCGCTACATCGTTTTAGACCTGGTAAAGAATTTACTATATTTTTGCTCAATAGACATATCAGTTTGCTTTCTAAATGTTTATCTTCATATGTCTATACTTATGAAACTGTCAGGTTATTTGAAAAGATTTCATTTGAAACATAGAATATTTATTATAGATATAACTACTCAAAATACAAAAATATAAGTCTGCAAAATCCTCAGGTATATGTGGGATATCTATATCATACCCCACGTTTCTCATGAATCAGCAGATCCCTAAGAAGAAGGAGTAAAAAGATTATAACATTCAAGTTGGGAAGTATTACTGGAAAACAGTATCTTCTGGATAAAACATTAATATTATATGCACAAAGTAACAGTGGCTGTTGGTTGCTTACATAACACCTAGATGAGATGAAGCCCATCAGTATTCAAGCCTGGGTAATCAAAGGTCTTAAAAGGCCTTACCATATCTGAGACATGTTGATGGCTGCTAGCAAAGAAACAATCATTTTTTATCATAGGTTTGAACACTGGAATGTTTACGGTGATCTACTAAATGATCCAATCCTCGTGTGCATACAGACAGTAACTGTATTTGGTAGGCCACAAGACAATAAAGTTACCAAAAGCTAAGCAATAATATAATAAAAAATATGGTTACATAGAGGATATAGAAAGTAGCTATTCTCAAAGTCATTGAACACATAAAAATATACATATCAGATGGTTGCTAATTCTGGTTTGAATGATATTCTTGATTACCTAGTATCTTTATTTAGCTTAGTAAGCTATATAGGATATGTAAAAAATTTATTTATCTTTGTGTTAACAGTGGGCCTTGTCACCAGATAGAAACTTGCTAAGGCCAAGCAGATTCAGAAACCCTGGAAATTCTCATAACAGAATGGTAGGCATTTAAATCTACTCCTGACAAGATTCCTGTCCTGGAACATGTGGCCAAGACATCCTTTGTGAAGACTGTGATAATCAGTCATGTAGGGGCAACACCTGAAGCTTCACCACATGGAGATGAGGCAACCCTAATATCTCAAACCTGGCAAATAGAAAGCATTTAGCTTTAGACCCCAACCCACTGTAAAATGTATATAAGACCCAATCAACGAGTAATAACGTGCACAGGACATTTCACTGAAGATTGTCTGAGAGTGTCTTTCTTATAGAACTGTAGCAGCTTGGGGAAGAGTACTCTCTCCCAAAGCCATAGTTGGCTGGGAGTTGCTAAAGCTTAGCATCGTCACTTTTTGCTTAGTGACACTGAATGTGAATCCTAGCTACCCACTGTGTCCTGCCAACCTACTGCTGTGCCCTGATGTGTACCTCTGACTCTAGGGGAGCTTTGCTCACACTTCTCCTCATACTCCTGCTCCCTCTCCCAGTTAGAGCCTTCTTCCAGCTCCCTCTCCACCTTAGAGCCCGAGTTGCAGCTTTTTGGCCACCGATTCCTGTGAACAGCGCCTGGTAGGCAGACCAGCATCTCTGTACATTTTTTTTTAATTTTGATTTATTCTAGAAGACTATATCACAGTGAAGCATAAGCTTGTAATTGAAACTGAGTAGAATCCTGAACAAGATATTCCCGCCTCACACCAACCATATCATCTTCTTTTGCCTTTTTTTTCCTAAGTTGACATACATAGAGAGAAAGATGAAAAGAATCATAATTAGTTTTATGACAGGTTGACATTGATACTAACTTTCTCTTTGTTTTGACTAGTTGCCCCAGATACCCACAGACATATTTGAGTATTTCATTGAGCCCTGTAAGGAGTTTTCTGGTGATATATTGCTACTTCTCTTTTGATGTATGCTTGTACATGAGCTAAGTTCAGATTATGTGTGGAAGCAATTTAATCATGACAGGAGAAAGCCTCTTGAGTGAGAGACTTTCAATCTCACCCTATTATAAATGTCTTCATAGTCTAATGGATGATAAATCATTTTAACTTTGCCATACTGCATCCAGAAATGTTAGTAGCCACTCCTATTTCTATCACTATCTTATTGTTTTACCAAATGTTAAGAGTACATAATTGAACTTGCTTTGAATATTACCTCACCTTACTGCATTGTAGAACTTTAGGGTATCTCCTTGCTTAATATGGTTAAAGAGAACAGTGTAACCTTGGCCTGTGAAGGCTTGATGCTCCAGTGCAGGGGAATTGTAGTGTAGGGAAGCTGGAGTGGGAGAGTGAGGGAACACCCTCATAGAAGCTGGGGAAAAGGGATGGTATAGAGGGTTTTGGGGGGCTGGGAAAGAAGATAAAATTTGAAATATAAATAAAGAAAATAACTGATAAAAATGGCCATAAAATTAAAAGAGGAGTATCTGTTATTTTCTACATACACATTATTTTCTTTGCCTATGAATTATTTCATCTACAGTTCTCCAGTTTCTCTTGTATACCAAAAGAAGATAGTTAATGGCCTTCTGGTCACCAGAATGGCACTAATCATGATTTAGAGAGAAAAATTAGGTAACTTGAGCAATTCTAATTAGTATATAGATGAATAACTCATGATTTGAAATTAAGCAACTAGGTCAACGAATTAAAAAAGTCAACAATTCATGAAAATTATATTCTGTGAGGATACAAACTGAAAAAAATTGCATGTTTTTCCATCAAGTAGTATGTTGAATTGGTAATGTTTAATGGCACAAAATTTCATTTTTTATGGGATAGCATCAGGCCCATTATAAAATTGTTTTATTTGTATTAGCCAGTATGCAAATAATTTATTTTTGTGAGTGAGGTATTCAGAATTACAAGTATCAGGGAAAGTTCATACATACTGCAACATACTAAGTTACTGTGAATCCCTATGAGAAATTGTTCAGTTTGTTACATTCAATTATTTTGAGATTATATATATATGTATATGTGTGTATATATATATTCATATATTTCAGAATTACCTCACCTTATTTTATTGTAGTACTTGAGGGTATCTCCTTGCTTGATATGGTTAAAGTGAACAGGATAACCTTGTTCCTGTGAAGGATTGATGCCCCAGTATAGTGGAATTTGAGGGTTGTGAGGATATATATATATATATATATATATATATATATATATATCTTATTTTATATATATAAAATAAGATAAAAATAAATAAAATAAAAATTTCTTATTTTACATATATATAAAATAAGAAATAACTAAATGTATAAATGTTTAAAACAAACATGAAAGCTATTCAAACTATTTTCATATTTTTGTTATCTAGTTTAAAAACTTTTATACCTCATACATTATCAAAATACATAATATTGAGATTTAGAAAGTAATGAAAAATTACATTTTTGAAAGTAATGATAGTAAGCTATTGCTTGCTCTGCTTTACAGTATATTATGGAAACTGAACAAGTGGCTAATTAATGAAAAGTGTGTCAAGACAGAAATAACTTCTTAGGATTGAATATAAATGAAACACCAGCATACCCAAAATTATTGAACAGAAAAAAGATGGTTCTAAACAAAAATTCATGTTTACATAGGCACAGATACAGACTTATATGAAGTAATAATAGGGGGACCTAGTCTATACTTCCCAGGTGGGCCCGCATGCTTCCTCACCAGCTGCCCCAACAGTGCAACAGCTGGGCAACTCTCTAACACCACGTGACTACTCTCCCCTGATAGTCCTGACTTAATACTTCCTAAATCTATATTTCATCTTTGCTGCCCCAGACCTTGCTGGCAGCCTTCCTGGGGCCACTTTCACTCTCCCAACTCTTCTCTGCCTTCTCCAGTTTTCCTGCCTGATCTTTCTGCTTCGCCAGCTTGTCAATACTTTCTCTCTCTCTGTGTCTCTCTGTCTCTCTGTCTCTCTGTCTCTCTGTCTCTCTCTCTCCCTCTCCCTCTCCCTCTCCCTCTCCCTCTCCCTCTCCCTCTC
>NW_021620995.1:6731803-6740458 GCF_004785775.1 Grammomys surdaster
CTCTCCCTCTCCCTCTCCCTCTCCCTCTCCCTCTCCCTCTCCCTCTCTCCCTCTCTATCACTTTCACTTCTACCACTGTCTCTACCTCTATCTCTATCCCTATAGTTATCTCTATCTCATCCCTGTCCCTGTCCCTGTCCCTGTCCCTGTCCCTGTCCCTGTCCCTATCCCTATCCCTATCCCTATCCCTATCCCTATCCCTATCTCTATCCCTATCCCTAGAGTTTTCTTGCTTGGGAATCTTAAAAGCCCCACCTTAATCATACCACCTAGCAATTGGCTGCCAAAAAGTTTATTTCTCAGTCAGAGCTAACTGGGATCTGGGACCCTCAGAGCAGACATGCCAGTTCCCCTGTGATTTGGGGAGGTGAATTAACACAAATAGCATTAGAATCAATCCAGAACATAGATATAAACAAACAAATATTAAAAAAAGACACATATTCTTCACTTAGCATGCTTGAACAATGTACAAACTGTAAGATATAACAATGAAAAGGAATAGAAGGCAGGAAATAAACTTACAGCTGAAATCAATCAAATAGAAACAAACAAAATACAGAGAATCAATCAAACCAAGAGTTACTGTGTTTTTTATTTCTTTGAGAGAATAAATAAGCTTGACAAAACTTTACCTAATTTAACTGAAAGACAGACAGACAGACACACACACACACCACAAACACACACACACAGAGATAGAGAGAGAGAGAGAGAGAGAAAGAGAGAGAGAGGGAGGGACGGAGGGACGGAGGGGGAGAGAGAGAGAGAGAGAGAGAGAGAGAGAGAGAGAGAGAGAGAGAATCTACAGTTTTAAAATTAGAGATGAAAAGGGGAGCATATCAAGAATATGGATAAAATTCTGGTAATATCTAATATTAATATTCCCAGGGTATAATTTAAAAACCTTTATTTCACAAAATTTGGAAAACTAGAAGAAATGGATCATTTTCTTGATATATACCACCAATCCAAGTTAAATCTTGATCAATGTAAACAACTTGAACAGACCTTTATTTCCCAGTGAATATAAGCAGTAATCCAGAGTATCCCAACAACAGCGTCACCACCAGCATCACCACCACCACCACCACCACCACCACCACAACAACAACAACAACAGGCTAAGGTGAGATTGAAATCTAAGAACATGTCAAAAATATCACCTACCATGATCAAGTAGGAATCACCCCAGAGAGATAGGGATGGTTCAACATATATAAATCAATAAGTATAGTCTACTGTATAAATAATCTGAAAGATGAAAAATACCACAGGATCATTACAAAATATGCTAGTGCAATAGTGACACAAAGCTTGTCAGAATAATGAAGCCGTATGTGATTTCATTTAAGGACTACTCCATGAGATAGTACCTATACTTGGTGGCCAAGAAGCTGGGACTAGATATCCAGGGACATAGGAGAAAACCAAATATGAATATTCTACTATTCAAAGCCATAAAATGACTTCTAATATCTTTCTGCCAGGGCCTTGTTCAGCAATCATAAGAGAAACTTCTTATTGCACTAAATAGAAACAAGTACAAACACCTACAACTGGATAATGTCCAGTGAGTAAGAGACAGTGGAGCATTCAGTCCTAATTGGGATAATAATTGGGATCTATTAGCTGCTCAGTACTTCTCAGTAGTCCTAATATTCTTCTGGAATCTCAGAGAAGTTGTAGAGAGATATCATTCTTGAGTTTACACTGGAATCTGAAAGAGAAAGATTCTAATACCATCAAAGAAATTCCACAGCAATAGGATAGATGAACTTGTCTGCAACGGTGGATTCAAACAGGCAAAAGTAAAAGCTTTCTCCTTCCATGCTGTTTTACACTATTTGACCCCAAAAATTGTGGATTAGATTTCTCAGTTGGTTTTCCCACCTCAAATGATCCAAGCAAGAAAATCTCACTAAGGCATGACTAGATCCTTGGTATTCAGTTGATTTCAGATATAGTAAGGACAATAACCAGGATTAGCCTTCTTATCTATTATTCTACTTAGTACTTCTAATTTTCTCTAGCCAAAAAAGTCTCTTCTTGATTTCATCTTATTTTTCCTTTTCAAGCTTTTGTAAATTTGTGCATTTTGTTTCTTAGAAGTTTCTCAGTTACCACTGAATATCTCAGTGTCTTTATCTATTATTTTATATATTTAAGACTTGAAAGAAAGAGTCTTGATATATAAAAGTGATTGGTCTAATAACGGACAAAAAAGATGATGGAAATTTAATATTCAAGCTGGAAAATTTGTTAAATGTGTCTACCTTAACTTGTAAAGCCACATATTTTACACCCAAGTTCAGCTTCAACAGCATCTCTTTTGTCATATCCTCTATATGCTTTGATCCTTAAAAAAATTATGTGTTCACTTAGGAGTAATTTATTCCTTATTATTTATTAATTTAGCTTTCTTCTTTAAATCTTATAAATATTTTCCCAAGGAATGCAAAAGGAATACATACTATAAGGGGATTTACAAGTATAACTTGAAATTTTAATGGTAAAATAATTAAATGTGAAGTCTTTGATGGAAATCAGAAGAATTAGACATTTACTCAATCCCTATATTTTTCAAAATTCCAACAACATGAAAATTGCTGAGGACAAAATTTTATGATAAACTAGTATGTAAAGAATGTTCTTATAGAGTTGTATATGTGTATTATATATGAGTATAATTTCCTTTGAACATACGCTTCCCTCAATCCAAGAATTTATATTTCACTGCTTGGTACAATTATATTTGGTAGCTGATTTTTAATATATTGTGAAAGTTTAATATTAGTGTGAAGAATAAGGTTATATGGTAGACTAAATTGTCATTAAGAAATAAAACTATTATAATTTTCAAGTTTAGAGCATGAAAATAGTAATTAGAAAAAAGTTAATTGATTTTTATGATGATTTATTATGTTGTATTAAGTAATCAAATGTATTAGGAAATTTTAATAAAATAGAAATGGCAATGTATGTGTTTGAATTGCTTCAAAGAACAATGGTAGCATGTTTCAGAAATACCAAAGGCAGTTCTGAATGTCTTTAATTAACCTTTAAATTTACCCTGGATGCATTTGTTATGACTATCTAAATGTTCTTTTTAATTATTGTATAAATGATCTCAGTAAGATGTAAAATATAAAAGAAAAACATAAAGTAATTAGTATGTGGAAAATATTTTCTTAAATTTCCATAGTACACAGTACAGTTAATTACACTAGAAAACACTAAGTTATTTACTATATATTTCCTAATGACAGAGAAACAAAAATAAAAATCTGTTGAATACTACTATATATGTAAAACTATAACAACATATTAAATATTTCTTCCTCCTGTTTGATATTTCCAGAAAAACTAGAACATTTATCTACTCATTCCTGGAAAAACATACTGGTGACAGTTTAAATAATTCCACCCAAGTCTAGCATGGCCAACCAGTCTGAGGAGTAGGGATCTATCAAGTCAGGAACAACACTGAAATATCCAGAGCAGTTGCAGTGATAGTGTTGTCACTAGATATTCAGGATGAATTGATGGAGGAAGCTGGGTGGGAGAAAGAGTGGGGAGTGGAATGGGGAGATCATGTGAAGGGAGAGCAGGACATAGAATATGGAAATCGGCAGTGGGTCAGGAAGGGGAGAATCTCTAAGATGTGTTGGAGACCTGGGACTGTGTGAAGCCCCAAGGAATCTATGGGGTGAATCTAGCCGAAACACCTAGCAATAGAGGATAAGGCTCCTAAATGGCCATCTCCTGTAGCTAGACAGGACTCTTAGTAGAGGACAGAACCTTACCCACAAAACTTTCTACCCAAAATATGTTCTGCATATATCATATTCAGGATAAAAGATGGAACACAGACTGAAAGACTGTCCAACCAATAACTGGCTGAACTTGTGACCCATCCCATGGGCAAGAACCAATCTCTGACACTATTAACGATACCTGTTATGATTGCAGATAGTATCATAGTATAATTGTCCTCTCTGAGGCTCCATTCAGTACTTAATGGAAACCTACACAAAGATCCTCAGCCAACCATTAGGTGGAACTCTGGGAGTCTTGTGAAACAGTTTAGGCAAGGATTTCAAGACACTAAGACGACAAGGATTTCACACGAAGACTGATAGAGGCAACTAACCTGGACTCTTGAGGGCTTCCAGAAACTGAAGCACCAACCAGCCAGCAAGCATAGGATGGACCTTACTCCCTAAATATGTAGTAAATATGCAGCTTGGTCTTCATAATGGTCCCCCAACAACTGGACCAGAGGCTGTCTCTGAATCTGTTCCCACCCTGTAGATCTTGTTCCCCTAACTAGGACACTTTGACCTCAATGGGAGAGGGTGTTACTAGTTCTGCAGTGAGTTGAAGTGAGAAGGTGGGATGATATCCAGTTAACAAGGGGAGAAGGGAATGGGGGAGGAGCTGTAGCGTGTCTGGGAGTAGACTGGGATGTAAAGTGAATAAAAATTAACTTGAAGAAAAAAGAAGATTCGGATAGTCCAACAGCAAGCTTCAAGCCCTTGAGAAATATCAGCTGCCAGATGTCACATCAACAGCCAGAAAAGAAACCCTTTGGATGTAGTGGGATATTTCTGACTGAAGGAAGCAGTGTGGAAGTGTCAGTCAGCCTCCACGTTCTCAGTAGCAATCAGACGTCAGTAGAAAGATTTTATTATTTTCTCTACCTTTGGAGAAGCAAACACTAAGGACAGTCATGTCCAGCTGGCATTCTGATGACTGGAAAGGTCTGAGTCTTCCAGAGGCACAATTACAGCACTCCTATTTGAGCCACAGAGAGAAAACTTCAGATTTCCCTGTACAGAAGAAAAGAAAAGAAACCTAAAGGCTTCAGAGTGTGGTTTCCAGAAGTCCTTTGTCATCAGAAGGGGAATATCTTCTCAGGAGAAGTCCTGTATAAATAGGCTTCTTCCCAGGTAGAGAGCTACTACTGAGAGTTCAAGGCTGTTTCATTTGAATCTCACAAAGCTTCCCATGTGATGGTTGTCAGCTCTGAATACAGTAACTTCCATTTGTAGTCTTAGCTGTTTGCTGTTTCATTTCATTCTTGAAGGAGGATGGTACAAGTACCTATTTGGAGACAGAAGACGGTTTCCACCCATCATTAAACAGTAATTTATAAAATCTGTGTTTCTGGAGACCTCATTCAAGTTATGGCATTGCCACCAAGAGAATCTCTTCAGCCTTGAAATAGTTTGCTATTTACATAGTCTTGGTGAGAAGTCCCCTTGGAGTTTAACTTTCTGAGGCTTTTCAATGTTAGAATTTCTGCAATCTTGCTGAATTTTGTTAGATTCATCAACTCCCTGAGGCCACATCTCCCTCAAGGAATGAATGATTTTAAGTTGAAATAGATACAGAAGACCACATTGCAGTGCCCTGAAGAAAAAAACTACTGTTTTCAAGAAAAGGTTAAAATCTTTATCAATGTTACTTAAAGAGCAGATGGCAAATTTCCAATAAAAGAAGATCTAGCAATCAAGCTGTCTTGTCACTTCACCAAGAGGGCAGAAAAAATGAAAAATGGAGCTCATGTCCCTCTATGTCCCTAAGTACAAGACCAAGATGTTGTGGCCAAGAATTATTTGCAGACATGTGCATGAAAGTAAACAGGATATAATGGAATTCTATGACACTGGTGTGGCCATGATAATCACAGTGAAGGCCTCATGCAGAGAAGTCGGATTTGGGTTTTCTTGTCAATCTCATGCATGAAATGGAAAAATGTAACAATGTTTCCACCATGAATTAGTATTTGGAATGAGAATGGACCCTATATACTTGCATGTTTGGTGTCTATTTGTTGGATTGTTTAGGAAAGATTATGAAGTGCAGTTTTGCTGGAGAAAGTGTTTTGCTGAATGTGGACTTTGGGGTTTTGAAAGCACAAAACAGACTCAGCCTCCAGTCTTACTCTGTCTCCACCATGTTGAGCAGATGTTAAGTTCTCAGCTACTGCTCCATCACAATTCCTACAAGCCTAGTGCCACACTCCTCATTATAATGGTCATGGAATAGCTCTTTGAAACTGTAAGCAATACCCTCCCTCCCAATTACATGCTATCTTTTGTAGTTTCCCTTGGTCAGGGTGTCTGTCTAATCAAAGAAATAGAACAATAACTACGGCACATAAGAAATACTGGGAGCACTTAGGGAGGGATCCAGCGCTTCAGTTGAATATGTAAGAGTGGAGGGCCCTATCCTAGGTTTTTTGTTATTCCATATGAATTTGAGAATTTCCTTTTCTAACTCTGTGAAGAATTGAGTTGGGATTTTAATGGGGATTGCATTGAATCTGTAGATTGCTTTTGGTAAGATGGCCATTTTTATTATATTAATCCTGCCAATCCATGAGCATGGGAGATCTTTCCATCTTCTGAGATCTTCTTCAATTTCTTTCTTCAGAGACTTGAAGTTCTTGTCATACAGGTCTTTCACTTGCTTGGTTAGATTCACACCAAGGTATTTTATATTATTTGCAACTATTGTGAAGGGTGTCATTTCCCTAATTTCTTTTTCAGTCTGTTTATCAACAATAAAAGAACTTCGGGAGGAATCACCATCCCTGACCTCAAGCTGTACTACAGAGCAATAGTGATAAAAACTACCTGGTATTGGTACAGAGACAGGCAGGAAGATCAATGGAATAGAATTGAAGACCCAGAAATGAACCCACACTCCTATGGTCACTTGATCTTTGACAAAGGAGCTAAAACTGTCCAGTGGAAAAAGGACAGCATTTTCAACAAATGGTGCTGGTTCAACTGGAGGACAACATGTAGAAGAATGAAAATTGATCCATTCTTATCCCCTTGTACAAAACTCAAATCTAAGTGGATAAAGGACCTCCACATAAAACCAGATACACTGAAACTAATAGAAGAGAAGGTGGGGAAAAGCCTCGAATACTTGGGCACAGGGGAAAAGTTCCTGAACAGAACTCCAATGGCATATGCTCTAAGATCGAGAATTGACAAATGGGACTTCATAAAATTGCAAAGTTTCTGTAAGGCAAAGGACACTGTCAATAGGACAAAACGACAACCAACAAATTGGGAAAAGATCTTTACCAATCCTTCATCTGATAGAGGGCTAATATCCAATATATACAAAGAACTCAAGAAATTAGACTCCAGGCAACCAAATTACCCTATTAAAAAATGGGGTATAGAGCTTAACAAAGAATTTTCAACAGAAGAAACTCGAATGGCCGAGAAGCACCTAAAGAAATGCTCGGCATCCTTAGTCGTCAGGGAAATGCAAATCAAAACAACCCTGAGATTCCATCTCACACCAGTCAGAATGGCTAAGATTAAAAACTCAGGTGATAGTAGATGCTGGCGAGGGTGTGGAGAAAGAGGAACACTCCTCCATTGTTGGTGGGACTGCAAGATGGTGCAACCACTTTGGAAATCAGTGTGGCGGTTCCTCAGAAAATTGGACATAGCATTACCCGAGGATCCAGCTATACCACTCCTAGGCATATACCCAGAAGGTGCTCGAACATATAATAAGGACATATGCTCAACTATGTTCATAGCAGCCTTATTTATAATAGCCAGGAGCTGGAAAGAACCCAGATATCCTTCAACTGAGGAATGGATTAAAAAAATGTGGTATATTTACACAATGGAGTATTACTCAGCTATTAAAAACAATGAATTTGAGAGGTTCCTAGGTAAATGGATGGAACTAGAAATTATCATACTGAGTGAGGTAAGCCAATCACAAAAGAACACACATGGTATTCACTCACTGATTATTGGATATTAGCCCAGAACCTTAAAATGCCCAAGATGCAACTCACAGGCCACATGAAGTCCATAAAGAAGGAAGACCAAGTGGGGGTGATTCGGTCCTTCTTAGAAGGAGCAACAAAATACTCAAGGGAGCAAATATGAAGACAAAGCGAGGGACAAAAACTGAAGGAGGGGCCGTCTGAAGACCTTTCCACCTGAGTATTCATCCCATGTGCAGTCACCAAAGGTAGATGCTGATGTGGAAGTCAGGAAGTGCATGCTGATAAGAGCCTGATATGGATGTCTCCTCAGAGGTCTTCAAGAGTCTGACATATTCAGAGGCAGATGCTCACAACTAGCCATTGAAGTGATTATGGGGTTCTCAATGGAGGAGTTAGAGTGAAGACTGAAGGAGCTGAAAGGATTTGTGGCCCCATGAGGAGAGCAACAATACCAACCAACCACAGCTCCCAGGGTCTAAACCACCAGCCTGGGAGCACTTATGGAGGGATCCAGGGCCTTAGCTGAATATATAAGAGTGGAGGGCCCTGCTGGGCACAGGTGGAAGATGAGATCCTTGACCTCATGAAGGCTGGACGCCCCAGGGGGTGGGAGTTTTGAGGGTGGGGAGGTGGGAGTGGGGGGGTAGATAGAGGTTACATCCACAAAGAAGAAGGAGGAGGTGTGAGGGGATTGGGGGTTCCTGGGTGGGTGGGGGATGGGGTAAGGGGACAACATATGAAATGTAAATAAAACATCCAATAAAAAAATTAAAAAAAAAAAAAAAAAAAAAGAGTGGAGGGCCCTGCTGGGCATAGGTGGGAGAAGAGAACCTTGACTCCATGAAGGCTGGATGCCCCAGGGGGTGGGAATTTTGAGG
>NW_021620995.1:6740558-6929562 GCF_004785775.1 Grammomys surdaster
GGGGGTGGGAATTTTGAGGGTGGGGAGGTGGGAGTGGGGGGGTAGATAGAGGTTACATCCACAGAGAAGAAGGAGGAGGGGTGAGGGGATTGGGGGTTCCTGGGTGGGTGGGAGATAGGATAAGGGGACAACATAGGAAATGTAAATACAACATCCAATAAAAAAATGACAAAAATGTAAAAAAAAAAAGAAATAGTTTCGAAATGTTTATCTAACTAATTAATATCCTGTTTCTTCCATCTTTTGGTAATCATTAAGTTTAACAGTCATTCTGTTTATTTTAAAATCTTAATAGCTTAACATTAGTGATAGAAAAGTAATGATGCTAAAACAGAGACTCCCTTGAATGAGGGCATTGGTTTGTTAATGAGTATGATATGGTCTTCAAATTATAAAGTACAATCAGGAATCTGTTAAATACCATGTCATCAGGCCAATATAAGGAGTGCTTCAGTTTACAAAGCAGAAAGAACAAGCATGCTATATCTAACACCTCACAATGCAAAAATAAAGAACATCTCCTTATACTTTAAAAATGTCTCTTTTATCTATTTTGTGTTATCACAAATACTTAACTTTTTACAGGTAGATATTGAGTGTAAGGCATGAGAATAGATGTTATTCCTACAGATGAATGAGTGATGTTATCTTTAATGGACTTGTGCCTTATGTGGAAGTACTGAATTATATCATGTGATAAACTGTGTTCATACTGCTCTCAGAAATGTAATTTAGTTAAAACCCTTTAAAGAACAAGCTGTATTCTGCCCTTGCTGTAGAAAATGAAGAGTTGTCATTTTTTTTGTGTGTGTGGGTGTTTCATTTAACAAATGGATCTTTTATATAGCATTCAACTTTTAAATTTGTAAAACTGTATATGTAGATTGGCTAATTGTAAATAAACAAATCAACTTGATGACTTTTTTATGTAATTTTCTAAATAAATGTCTTCAGGAACAAAACAGAACACCTTGTATGAGCACACATGCACAAAACTTCAAATTCTTTATTCTACAAATTTATATATATATATATATATATATATATATATATATATATATATATATTCTTATCTATATGTGATTCAAAACAAAGCAAGAAACTAATAAGCTGCCTGGGAGTTTGCAGTTTGGCTCTAATGGGTTTTCTAATAGTTTTTCTTTGTTTACTGTCTATAAACTGCCTGCAATCTCTACACTGATAAATTAAATTTAAAATAGGAAAATTAAAAAGCCAAATATTTTAGTAATAAGTATAGTTTCAGTATTTTAATCTGAATGATTTACATGAAGACCATCCGATGTTTTTCAGGTTACAATCTTGTTGATAGTAGCTGGGTTTCTTTTATTATTATTACTAGTATCTAGAATGCAAACTATGTTAGTTTTGCTATGAAACTTGTTGGCTACAAATATAACCCTGGTGTAATCAGTTATCTCTCTTATTGTTGCCAGGCTCCATCTGAAAAAAATGTACCCTTGCTGGGCATCAGCTAGCAGTTCACTGAAGGAAGCACTAATGGGACCAACAGAAAGAGGCACTTATTTCTCCAGAGGGTGAAGTGTTACAAACTAGTGACCATGAAGAAGTTAAGGAAGAAGACAAATGGAATTGCTTCTCTACTGGCTGAGAGTATATCATACTGAGAACAGTTCTTTATGAGAAGTCAGAGTTCTTCTTTTATAAATGTTGTTGAGGAAGGCCCTACTTTCATCTCTGCCTCATTTCAAGGGTAGACATGAAAACACATTTAATGAGTCTTAGTCTTCCCTTCAGGTGAAGATAGGCACTGGGAATTAAACCATATACTTCAATATCATTTTCTAACTTTCAGTTCTTGCTCACAGTTCATAGATGAAAAGCCTAGAGCAGAAGTTACATAAGTTGCTCAAATATCAATGAAATTTAGGACCGTATGGAGGTCTATACTTTAGTTTTCCAAGTTATAATCTAAAGTTACCTCATGTTATTTCACTCTATTTCCATCACTTATATCAAGTCATCTGCCACACTAGCAAAGGCTTTGACAAGAGCTATTGAAAATAAAATAAAATAAAATAAAATAAAATAAAATAAAATAAAATAAAATAGAATAGAATATTTAGTATGTTCCTAATATACAAAATATTTTTACTATATTTAATCAAAGTTGTGTTGAATACATTGCATCCTATTTTAAGCTCATTGTCGCTTTTTGTTTTAAACACCCATAAATTAAGAAGTGGAAATTGTGCACTTCTTCAATACAGAGGCCATGATAGCAATCATCACATTCAATTTGATAAGTGAAAATTAGCACAAAGTCGTTAGTAATTTCTACTTTTAAATATAATTTCAACTTGAATCAATTTTTATTATATTATTTATTTCCCCTGTGGAAGTTCACTGTTAATAAATTAAAGGATTTTCATATTAGAATATAAAATAAATCTTAGGGAATATTTTTAGCATGCTTACATATAAATATATACTAAATTAGTTTATATTCTTTTTAGAATATAACTTCAAATTAATTACTTACTTTTATCAATTTCAAATGTGGGTATTTATATTTGTTAAGTGTGATACATATAAGTTTGCTTGTTTATTTATTTTGATTTTTTTCAGGACAGGGTTTCTCTGTGTAGCCCTGACTGACCTGGAACATGCTCTGTAGATGAGGTAAGCCTCAGACTTACTGAGATCTACCTGCCTCTTTCTCTTTAGTACTTGGATTAAAGTACACAAACACTGCCTAGCTCTCTGTATATAATAACTAACATATAACATATAATATGCAATATACATGTTTATATGTATATATACATTATGTATATGTATATATAATCATGAAATATTTAGTTATATTTTCATTCAGTTGAGTCCAATAATAAATAACCTTAACTGCAATCACTATTCTTAGGTGTGCTTTTGTTTTATTTATGCCCCAGTGTGAAAACATGTCTATTTTAAAAGGCAAAATGTTTTCTAAAAATATTTACTTGTTTGTTTTCTGGAACAGGGTCATTTTATACACACAAGTTTATTATAAAACTTGATTTATTCCCCAAGTAGGATTTGAATATAATATTTTCCTTTTAAAGTCTCCAAGTGTGACTTCAAGCCAGATGAACAAAATAATTTTATTTCTAATAATATTTTGTTACACTGATTATAATAACTCATCTATTTGTAAATGTAATTATCTTTTTAACAAAGAATATAGTTCAAACAAGTATGTAGGGCATTTGAAAATTATAGGTAGAGGAGAGGAGATGATAACAATTAGGTTTTCTAGAAGATGAATGTTATAGGAGAGTTATTCTAATTGATTCATCAGCTTTTTGACTTGAGTATGCAAACTTGTGCCAGTACTCTTAGAATTATTTTTCAAAAACTTTTTTCTTTAGTATACTCAAGGCTAAATTATTATCTTCTTTTCAAATTTTAAGATAAAATGAATTGAAATTTTATTTTGAGGAAAAATAAGAGCTCACTTTATTTTTTTTAATTTTATTTAATTATTTTTTTAACACTCCAGATTTTATTCCTCTCCTTGTCCACCTGTGACTATTCCCCATTCCATATCTCCTCCGTGTCCCCTGTCTCCATGAGGATATCTCCACCCAAGAACTCCCCACCAGATTTCTAAATTTGCTGGGCCTCCAGTCTCTTGAAGGTTAGGTGCTTCTTGTCTGACTGAACCCAGACCCTGCGTACCTCTGCTGTATATGTGTTGGGGCCCTCATATCAGCTAGTGTATGGTTGGTGGTTCAGTGTCTGGGAGACCTCGGGGTCCAGGAAGTTAAATGAGACTGCTAGTCCTCCTTCAGGGTCCCCCTTCTCTTCAGCTTCTTCCAACTTTTCTCTAATTCAAACACAGGGGTCAGCAGCTTCTGTCCATTGGTTGGGTGTAAATATCTGCATCTGACTCTTTCAGCTGCTTGTTGGATCTCCCTGAGGGCAGTCATGATAGGTCCCTTCATATGAGCGCTCCATAAGGCCCTTGAGCTGGATCCCACTTTGGCCCCAACTGTGGACCTCCTTTTCCTCAGACTCCTCTTCAAAAGGGTAAAAGTAACAGACAGAAACATTTACATTTTGACTTAAGAGAAGAAGTATGCAAATGTTGGAAAAATCTAAAAAAGTCTCATTATGTTGGAGCAAACCCAGATATATAACAGAATAAATCATTGTGGACAATTGAGGATAACAAGAAATATTGTTCATTAATAAACTAATGGTTTTTAAAATTTGCAAATTGTTCATTCTTTAAAAACTTATGCTTATTTAAAACTTATTTTAATTATTTCAGAATTGTATATTTTCCAAAATGTTAATATACAGTCATTAATATTTCAGCCTTATTAATTACAATTAAACTTTACTTCAAGTCAGAATTTAGAACTGGCTAGTTTCTATAAATATCAAGGTACTATATTACAATTATTATAACAGGTACTATGTGTGTCTTTGCACAGATTATTTACCACATGTTATGTGTAAAACATATACTGGAGTCCTAATGCACAACAAAGGGACTATGTTAAAATATTTAATATTTTAACTAGTAATGTGATTTCATTTTCTGCTTTATCTCCTGTCAGTATTTTATTAATATTCAACAAATCTCATTAATGTGATTTTTACAAATATTTACTGGAAACACTGCAGCACATATTTCTACAGTTTAAAATCATGTAATGAATTCTTACACTCAAATACACATACACACAGTGTATTATGTTTCCCTAAAGAAATTAGTCATACAATTGAAGTAGGCTGATCAACTAAAAAACTTTGTAAGTTATAATTTTTATTCACAAGTCAGTAGTGTACTCTTTATTTAGTGAGTAATATTATTATGAAAATTTAAGATTCCAAATATGTATACTAGACAACTAATTGATTACTTAATTGTATTTACCTTTATTAAGCAAGTCAGTTTCTTTTGAGAGACCAACATGTTAGGATCTTGTATTTCACTACTTGTAAATTGTTTTAGTTTTCTTTATGCATTTGCTTATTTATTTCTTGAAATGTGTATGTTAACTTATTATACTACAGTGTTATATTCCAAAACCAATCCTAGCTATCTGATGCCATATATGTAGATTAAATTTTGTATGCTTGACCAAATTCAGAATTAAGTATGTCATATATATTATATAAAAATTTTAATTAAGCAACCTTTTTGTCAACAGATTTATAATAGTATCTGATAATCATAATATAAAGCCATGAAAATATAAACTACATCTTCTCAAATAGCTGTAAAACATTAAGAAAAGTATTTACATTTATATAAGTTGTTTATAACCCATAAAAATTAGCATAAACTAATGAAGGGAATTAAAGGTATAAGCACAGATTAATAAATTAAAATATATTAAAAAATTCCAAAAAAGCAGGAAATAACAAGACTTTCCAGTAAAGAAAATTGGAGAATTTTTTTTTTGCATATCAATTTTCCTTTTCTTTATTTTCAAATTGAAAATGGATTGTTCTCTTGTTGCTGCCCGAGCTGCCTCACGTTTGGGGGGCCACTTTGTAACTGCCCATTCACCCCACGTTCGGGGGTCACCCTATATCTGCCTGAGCTGCTGCTTCAATCTGTGGGTCAGGGTCTAGCAAGAGAGAGAGTGGGGACAGAGGGCGAAGAGACGGGAAGGAATGAGATGAGACAGAGTCTGGTCTATTCTTTCCTCAAGTCACTCCTTTAGTCTAGCCTTGAGTCTAACGCTTTATTCAAAGGAAATCATGGGTATATATAAGTATAAGAAGGGGAACACACCTGAAGACACTTTACCATGTGCACCTAGCAGCTAGGGGCAATAAACAACAAAACAAGATATAGGAGAAAAACATATTTATCAGAGTGTGCTCAGCTGCTGTAGGCTGTTGAAAACAAGTCTCTTGTCAGGGTATATGGCTCGAGATGGCTGCAAAGATGATAGCTGCTTTCTGCCCAGAGTCGGCTCCCAACATTCTCTCAAATAATATAACTCAGCCAGAGTTTCTCCTCTCTCTATCCTTCCCAGACCTCCCAATGTCTCCTCTCCTCCAGAAAAAAAATATTTTAAACCAAGTATCAAAACTTATCATCTAACTGTGAGTGTGTCATTTACTTCTCTGGTGTTGTAATAAAACATTGTGGCTGAAAATAGCTTAAATATGAAAGGGTTATTTTGGCACACAGTTCCGGAGGAAAGTTACCATGCCTATTATGGTAAGTAGGCATGGTAACTGTCAGCTGAAGCTTGGTAGTAAGATACAAAACATATTCACACATAGGAAGCACACATACACACACACACACACACACACACAGAGAGAGAGAGAGAGAGAGAGACAGAGAGACAGAGAGACAGAGACAGAGACAGAGTGAGTTAGAGAAAGACAGAGAGAACAGACAGTGAGGCAAAGATCTCAGGTAACTTACTTCCTCTAAGAATTTTCTTCCCCCCCGAATTTTTGTTATCTTTCCACATATTTCAAGTATTAATGGCAAGATGTTTAAATATGAGACTATAGAGGCCTTTCTTGTTTTTATCATCATATAGAGGAAGTTTAGAAAAGATCCTCTCAACTGACACACCAATAACAATGCATGATTACTTTTTATATGTATACATGAATATGTTGTTTTAATATTCTAAATGGAAATTAAAGTCTGACCAATATTATGGCACTTATAAGTTGTAAAATTTCACATAAAGGATAGTTTTATTTCATTTGTACCTATGAAAATGATACTGGAAGGAGTAGGATATAAGAAAGTGTATCAGAGGGCTGTGTATATGGCTAAGTACTTAAGAGCTCCTCGACATTTGAAGAGTACAGACACACAAGACTGTAACTCCAATGCCAGTGGTTTTGATGCCCTCCTCTGGCTCCTGTAGACTATGTTCTTAAGTGATCCACATAACATAAATGCCGACAAATATCCAAATGCCAATATATATATATAACCATATCTTTAAAAAAGAATGTCAAATGACAATAATGTCCAATGACAATACATGGTGATTATTAATATTTTTAGAAAATTCAATTTGACATTTCAAATGCCACTGGAGAAGGCATTGCAAGTTCTGATAAAATGACTAGAAACTGTGAATTTGATTCTACATTTGAGTTACGTAAATTTCAAAAAAAAAAGTCTGGTTTTGTATTGGTTCTTTAAGAAGTCTTGGATTGACTTGCCTCAACTTGAATATGGCATCACTTTTGTTAACTTTCAAAGTCTATTAGATAACTAAATAAGTCATTTCTATATATGCCTAAGTGCCACCAAGGATACTAATTATGCACTCTCCTTAAGCCAACCTACATTTGAGATTCAACTTAAATTTTATTCACAGCCAACTATATTCATAGTTGTACTATTTTATTATTTTATAGTTAGTACTATGTGTGGAGTATATTTAGGGCATTTCTCCAGTTCCTAAAGATAGTTTTCTATATTGTTATAGAGTATATACCTGGTTATATTTTACAAATAATTTTAATATTTTGGTATGTTTTTGATATCAGATAGAGCATCTTATAATTTCATTTTTTAACAATTTAAGCATGTACTTGAAAAGAATACATAAAAAGTGGTATAAGTGTTAGGCTGCATTACTTAGAATTAATCAAACTTTATCATACATGAAAAGTAACATACATAAAATCAAAACATGCTCTAATTTCAATGAGGCAAAAATGCTTGGAGAATGAGAAAAATCTATAAAACCTAAACAAGAAAATTTAATTAAAACAGTTAACACGAGGCCAACTTGGTCTACAGAGTGAGTTCCAGGACAACCAAGACTATACAGAGAAACCCTGTCTCGAGAACCAAAAACCAAACCAAACCAAACCAAACCAAAACAAAACAAAAACAAAAACAAAAACAAAAAAACAAAAAAACAGTAATACTACCCAATTCATTCTGTGAAGCCACAACTATGCTCATAACTAAACCACACAAAGATCCAACTGCCTCTGAACAGACCCAGTCGAGGAGGGGTTCCCACACCCAGGGAGATCCAGAGAACCAGTAAGAGGAGGGCAAGGAGTCTGCAAGTGACAAACAGACACAAACCAAGAGAGTGCTGAATCTGAGTGTAATTCATATTTGCAAGCATCAGACTTTTAAAAAGAAAAGAAGGAAGTTAATCATTGTACAATAGCCAAAATCAACTGGGCCACCTATGGCCAGTTCGAACATCAGACAGGAAATAATTCTTCATGAGACCCTTTAGGAGCTGGATAATGATTTTACAGAGATGATATCAGTACTGCTTGAGGTCAGTATAGTCTTAGAATCGTATTTATCGACCCCACAGTCCACAGGAGGCACTATTCCAGTGCTCTGCAATCCATTGCCTAGCAAACCAACATCCAACCTTTAAATATTTTCTCTTATCCATCTATTGCCTTGTTCATCATACTCTCCTGTATACAGTAATGGAACAGCTGTAATTCTTTTTCCAGGTAATTTTCAATATAGCTCTAAATAATTGGGGCAATTTTTCTATATAATTAACCTGATTCTTTATTCCAAAGGTCAAATTGAGGACACCATGCTATAAGTTTACTGGAGCCTCTTATGTGGCCAAATATGGAGTGTCCAATATAATAGACCCTTCAATCATACCTTGTTCTCCACACTGAGCATTTCCAAGAAAAGATAATAACACAAAAAGATATGGCACAAAACTCTCAACCGGTAACTGCAATATCAAATCTGGAACACATCCTTTTCAGGGGTAGCCAAGGCTCTCCAGGAGGCAGGCTTCTTTGAAACCCTTGCCACAGGTCAGCAGCCAAGATTTTACTCTTGTCACACAGACTCCACTGGAGGTGTGTTGGCACTCAACAAAGAAACAGAGTTCCAGAATAACTTCACATATGAATATCAATGCAAAAATACTCAATAAAATTATTGAAAACAGAATTCACAAACACAACAAAATGATCATCTATCATGTTCAAGCAGGCTTCATTCCAGGGATGCTGAGATCGTTTAATGTACAGAAATCCATCAACACAATCCAGTATATAAAAAAACTCTAAGAAAAAAAACACATGAACATTTCATTAGATGCTGAGAAAGAATTTGACAAAATTCAACATCCCTTCATTATAAAAGACTTGGAAAGATCAGGAATTCAAGACACATACCTAAACATAGTAAAAGCAATATACAGTAAACCAGTACAAATATCAAACTAAATAAATGGAAACTTGAAGCAATCCAACTAAATCAGGGACTAGACAAGGCTGCCCCCTCTATATATACATATTCAACATAGTACTTGAATTCCTAGCCAGAGAGATTAGAAAACAAAAGGAGGTCAAAGGGATACCAATAGGAAAGGAAGAATTCAAAATATCACTATTTGCTGATGATATGATAGTATACCTAAGTGACCCCAAAAATTCCACTGGAGAACTTCTAAACCTGATAAAGAACTTCAGCAAAGTGGCTGGATATAAAATTAACTCAAACAAATTGGTAACGTTCCCCTACTCAAAGGATGAACTGATTGATAGTGAAATTAGAGAAACAACACTTTTTACTGTAGTCACAAATAATATAAAATACCTTGGTGAGACTCTAACCAAACAAGAGAAAGATCTGTATGACAAGAACTTCAAGTCTCTGAAGGAAGAAATGGAGGATCTCCCATGCTCTTGGATTTGTTGGATTAGAATAATAAAAATGGTCATCTTGCCAGAACCCATCAACAGATTGAATGCAATACCCATCAAAATTCCAACTCAAATAGAGTTAGAAATTACAATTTTCAAATTCATTTGGAATAACAAAAAAAACAGGATAGCAGAAATTATTCTCAACAATAAAAAAACTTGAGGTCACCATCCCTGATCTCAAGCTATATTACAGAGCTATAGTGATTTAAAAAAAAAAAAAAACAACCCTGCATGGTATTGATACAAAGACAGGCAGGTAGGTCAATGGAATAGAATTGAAGACCCAGAAATGAACTCACACAACTATGGTCACTTGATCTTTGACAAAGAAGCTAAAATCATCCAGAGGGGAAAAGACAGCATTTTCAACAAATGGTGCTCGGTGCAACTGGAGGTCATCATGTAGAAGAATGCAAGTTGATCCATTCTTACCTCCTTGTACAAAGCTCAAGTCCAAGTGGATCAAAGACCTCCACATAAAACCAGATACACTGAAACTAATAGAAAATAAAGTGGAGAAAAGCCTCGAATACATGAGCACAGGGAAAAAATTCCAAACAGAACACTAAGGACTTATTCTCTATGATAAACAATAGACAATTGGGTACTCATACTGTTGGGCAACACTCACACCCGGGGGGTCGTGGGCAGCGGAGTGGCGCAGAGTGGTGGTCCCGGAGCATGACAAGAAGTCCAGAATTCAAGAAACACATGGAGATTTAAGACGCGTTGATTTATTGACATGATGGCGGGTTTGGGAGGTGTCGAGCTCTCCTAAAAAATGTCAGAAGGGGTTTGCTTATATATTGGAAGGGGGAGGGGCGGGGCCAGGGAAATCCTGAGGAAGAAGCGTGACTTGCCAGGGCTGTATGTTAGATCTCTGGGTTTTGGGGGCATGGCCGAATACCCAGGATTCCACAGTCCCACATCATACAATTGCAAATATTCTGTGAGGCAAAGGACACTGTCAATAGGATAAAATGGCAACCAATAGATTGGGAAAATACATTTACTAACCCTACATATGATAGGGGGCTAATATCCAATATATACAAAGAACTCAAGAAGTTAGACTAGAGAACCAAATAACCCTATTAAAAATGGGGTACATGATAAAGAATTCTCAGCTGAGGAATATCGATTGGCTGAAAAGCATGTAAAGAAATGTTCAACATCCTTATTCATCAGGGAAATGCAAATTAAAACAACAGTGAGATTCCAACTCACCCTAGTCAAAATGGCTAAGATCAAACCTCAGGTGACACCAGATGCTGGAGAGGATGTGGAGAAAGAGGAATTCTCCTCCATTGTTGGTGAGATTGTAAGCTGGTACAACCACTGTGGAAATCAGTCTAGTGGTTCCTCTGAAATTTTGACATAGTTCTAACTGAGAACCCAGCTATACTACTCCTGGTCATATACCCAAAGATGCTCCAACTTATAACAAGGACACGCACTCCACTATGTTCATAGCAGCTTTATTTATAATAGCCAGAAGCTGGAAACACCCAGATATTCTTCAACAGATGAATCGGTACAGAAAGTGTAGTAATTCACACAATGGAGTACTACTATTCAGTTATTAGAAACAATGAATTTATGAAATTCTTAGGCAAATGGATGGAACTAGAAAATATTATCCTGTGTGAGGTAACCCAGTCACAAAAGAACACACATGGTATGCACTCACTGATAAATATATATTAGCCCAAATGCTCAGAATGTCAAAGATACAATTCACACCACATGAAGCTCATGAAGAAAGAAGATCAAATTGTGGATGCTTCAGTGCTTAGAAGAGGGAACAAAATACTCACAGAAGGAAACTGTAGCAGAGAATGAAGGAAAGCCCACGCAGAGACTGCCTCACCTGGGGATCTAGTCCCCAAACCCAGATGCTTTTGTGGATCCCAGGAAGTTCTTGAAAGGAACCTGATGCAGCTGTCTCCTGAGAGGCTCTGTCAGAGCCTGACACATAGAGTCAGATGCTGGCAGTCAACCATTGGACTGAGCATGGGGTCCTCAATGGAGGAATTAGAGGAAGGACTGGAGGAGCTGAAGGAGTTTGCAACCTATAGGAAGAACAACAATATGAACCAACCAGACACCCACTCCAGAGCTCCCAGGGATTAAACTACCTAGAGTACACATGGAGGGACTCATGGCTCCAGCTGCAAATGTAGCAGAGAATTGCCTTGTCAGACACCAATGGGAGGAGAGGCCCTTGATCTTTGGAAGGCTAGATGCTCCAATATAGGGGAATGCCAGGGCAGAGAGGCGGGAGTGAGTGGGTGGGTGGGGGAGCACCCTCATGGAAGCAGTGGGGGGATGGGGTAGGGGGTTTCTGGAGGGGGAACCAAGAAAAAGTATAATGTTTGAAATGTAAATAAATAACATATCCATTAAAAAGAGGGGAAAAGAACAATACATATATTATAATTTTAAAAAACAGATTTTTATTAACACACAGTAAGAATGGCTGCCAGAAATTCAGTGTTGTCCTTGTTTGTCATCTTACCTGTTCTTCCTCTAGGAAAATAAATTCTCTTAATATTTACATTCTTACAATGCAAATATACTTTACAAATAAAATTAATTATGCATCCTTCTCATTACATATGCAATGACTGTAGTTCCCTGAGATAAATCACTCAACAATATCCACTCAGCATTTCAACAGAGATCTCAGAAATGTTCTCTGATCAGCACAATGGACATCAGCTGCCATCAATTTGAATCACTGCTTATTTAATGGTATTTTCTACTGTTTTCCAAATTGAATTTTTGGCCCCTGGTATATCATACAATTCCTGAGTTCCACACATTTTTTTTTTCATTTATTACAATAAAAAGAATAATGAAGTTCATTAGCCTCTGCAAAGGGAAAATTTAAAGCCTTTCTAACATCTACAGAATATTCAAAACAAGTTTTCCATTTATACAAACCGTAAAGATATGAGATTGAGAAAATAATTTCTAAATAGATACTTTCATCTTCTGATCTCTAAATTAAAGCCAGGCATGCTTTTGTGTTACCTCAATTGTTGGTGAGAATAATTGAATACTAGTCCTGATTCTTTCATCACTAACATGATAACAATTAATCTCAACTATGTGTTTGCCCACCTTACCCTATACAGCTTTAATCAATTTTGAAGAAATACTTTATTACCAAGGATATGTTGACCAAGCCGGCTCAGTCAGTCTACTGGGTCTCAAAGGAGGGAGAGAAAATTGAAAAAAAAAAAAAACACAACAATTAGACACAACTATAATGACTCCAGCCAGTGATGAGGCTGAAGCAGCTTTATTTTTCTCCAGCCTGCTTTCATATCATTCTAGATACATCCAAAAAACATGGTCAGTTCTTAAGTCAAAGACAAAATAATCAAGTGAAGTAGTAAACAAAAAGATCACACAAGATAGTAATCAAGCAAAGTAGTAAGCAAAAGGATCACACAAGGTAATAAATAGGTAAAGCAGTTAAGCAAAGAGATCACATAAGGCAGTAATTAAGCAAAGTAGTAAACAAAGCCCTGTGTTCACTGTTTCTAGTATTCTTATTTGAGCCTACTTCCTTGTCCAAATCCAGTGGCAAATGCCAAATTTGTATAAGCAGCACCATAATCTCTCAACAATATTTTGAAAACCATCCTATAAATGGTGACAGGTGTTGTCTATAGGTTATTAAGAATACATGCATATGGATATTTCTTCATATTTGAGACTATATAGATTACTATATGATCAAAACCAAAGACAATAGATAAAATACATAATAGATAATGGATTTTTGGAAGTATGTGTTTTTCTATCACTGCAAATTCAGTGTGCCTTAGTCATATAGCTATTTAGTAACCATAATTCCTACCTCTATTTTTTATTTTTATTTTTATTTTTTTAAATAGTAAAGACATGTATACTCCATGGACCAGGGTCAAGTTTTTGACAGTTTCCTGAAATTCTTGGTACAAGAATGTACGAGAGTCTAACTTTCATGGAAACCAGCAGGCACTTCCATACATTCACAGAAAGACACACTAACAACAAATGCATATTTAAAATGTTAACAAATCACTAAACAAATACAATTCACATTTATGACTGCTTTTTCTCCTCTAAGCCTTCATTGGTGCAGGCTTACAGGGTTTTTCTTCCTCATGAATTGATTCACTTCCCAAAATGCAAGTGTGAGAGCTGGAATTCAGAAAATCAACCCTTCTCAATGGGTAGTATCATTTGGAAAGATTTAGTAAATGCTGTCCCTACACGAAGAAACATGTCACTGGGATAAATGTTTTTTAGAAAGATCCTGTACAGGAAAAACAGAAAGACAATAATATATAAGTAAACGTCTTGTATCACATGCATTGGATTGAATGGTTCATTGTTAGAAGACTCATGCAAGTATTTATTTCATAAGTAACATGTTTTGGCCACATTAAATTTGTTATGTTTACCACACAGCCAAAACATCTAACTTGCACTCTGATACTTTCTTTATTTTAATAGCATCAGTCACAATCATGCAGGATTGACATTAGTGATTGAATTACCTTTCAGGAAACCATACCTGCTCATATTGTCACTGGACAGCTAGAAATTCAACATTGTGGAAAGTGGAGAAAGGTATGCTCATTCAGATATAAACATCCATTACCTATCATATTTTATATAATTAAATTTTTATGGAGCTCCATGAAATGGCAGTTCAAATATGTTCTCCCATGGACTTAACTACTATATATTCTTTCAAATTCTATACAAACTTTAGAAATATAATTTTATATTTCTATAAGTTTATTGAAAATTGAAAGTCAGCTTATAATATTGAAATTTTGGATTTCTAATGTATGCCTTTATTACTTGTATATTCTGATTATCAGCCATGCCTTCAGATTTTTCATAAAGACACTATCAATCTTGTACAACTTAACGCTTAGTGGTTATCAAAAATATAACATTTAAAGACCATGGCTTCACAGTTGAACACAAGTGATTTTCACCCACTAAGTATAATTCTTCCAACTTATACAACTTAAAGAATGTTAGCATATTGCTATGTGGATTGTTGTACAGAATTTAAATAACTTTTTCATCCATCAGGGCAGGAACTAAAAGGCTTCTCATTTCATCAAGAACATAATCTCTGTAATAGATATACAATTACCATTATTATATTAAAACATAATTGATAATTTGGAAGCAAGTATAAACATTTGAAACAAGTATCTTACAATGATAGGTGATGAGTTAAACCCTAAATGAGGCTAATAAATTCATTTTTTAATTTTTGCATACTTCTTAAAGTCCATGCCATTGCATGAAGTTATTTTCACACAAGATTTTACACCTGGCCTTGAGTCCACAAATATCCTTATGAGTCAGCTTCGAAAGTGCAGAATTTGATGTGGGTGACACAGTGTATTTTTTTGTGTTCTTATATTTTGTTTTTTTTTGTCATACAAAATTAGAACAGTTGAATCATATTTGATTCCATGTCTCTTATATATGTATTTTACTTACAAATCAAATTTTATATATCTTTTACATAGATTTTATTGCTAAAGAAAAGAATATTATTTTCAATGCCTCTGTAAGAGTAATCAGGTGGCAGTGTCAATGAGATAGCATTAAGAAAAGTGTATTTTAAAATATACTTCATGGATTATAGAGTACTTAATATGTCACACATAGTCACAAGTCAAATAAACTTGAACAAGCATCACACTCAATCTAAAATGCCGAACAATATTTTGAATATTGAGAGCCAGATTTGAGCAATGAGGCCTGTGGCTTTTTTATAAATATAAGTTTAATTACTGTAATAATTATTTAAAATAGCTTTCAAACATTTAAAAAACAAAATAGGCATGAGTTTCCATAAATAATACAAAACTTTCATACCAACTAAAATTATAAAATACCTTAGGGATTTTATCATATTCCACCAATGCTTCAAACATCATGATATTTAATAAACCAAAGCTTACATGTGAATATCTTGGCTATAGAAGAATGTCCTCTCACTAATATTCAAGATTTGTTGTCTTCAATTCTTCATTAGTATTTCATAATTGCCTCATCATTTCGAGATAAAATTTTCTATTGTACATTAATTAGTCTTTTCCATAGAAAACATTTAATTTTCATTAACATAAAGGCAACTTATATATACCTGAGTGAAGAAGAGGCAAGAAGATCTCTGTAAGCTCAAACCCATCCTTGTCTACATAACTAGATACAGAGCAATTGGGGCTCTAAAGTGGGAACATTTTTTCAATTATTTTTAATGGGGGACATCATATTTTAGACAAATATACTGTACTGTCATGATAATATGTTTGTCCAAATAACTTCTTATGTTTTAACAACACATTATTTCTTACATATTAATGAAGTTGTTTGATCTTCAGAAGAACAATAATTATTCAAAAATTCTATCTTATTATCCTTAATTAGTTTTACACCCTGCCATCTTTGAATTCACTGCAGATATTAATAATTCAAATTTTGGCCAGTATGCCATTTAATCTATTTGAATTTTATGGTTTCCTAGGCTTTTCTCTTTGGCATATTGATAAATATTTCACCTTAGTGAAGCCCTTTTTATCCTAGGGGTTTTAGCAGTCTTCATTCACTTAGAGGGAAGTAGAATGAGTTGAAGGCGAATTTCCGGATAATGCTGAACATTTGTCCCAGGTTGAATCAATTGTTCAGACTCTTGCAGTGATGAAGTGTGAGGAATGAATACATTGATTACTTAATGGGCTCTCAACTTTCAAACATTTTGTTCAGTCAAGCAGTTGCATGCTTTCAATTTTCTTACGTGTGCCAATCTCTTAATATTGAAATGTTTATTTATAAATGGATTATATTTCTTCCACAGAGTCTATGTATCTGGGCCCTAGATACAAATTTGTCCTTGAATGATTTTTCTAGGAAATTGAGCCAAGCTGATTCATGGATAATATAAATGAAAGTAGGATCAGCAAGGGTAGAAGCAATCTTCATAATGGGCTGGAAGTTATACCCCATGGGAGATGAGATGGTCAGGAAACAGACTTTCTCACATGTTAGAACTGATACAAAGGTAGTCAGTATGAGCCTTTAGGGCTGAGTGGGTTATGTTCTCATTAAGTGATTGCTTTCTACTTTCTGCTTGATTGGAAATAAAAGGAAAATAAAAGTAAATGCATTTAAATGCCCAGCAAATTATCTAATCAAAAATTTCATTTGAGAACTAGAAGAAGTAAGGAACTTCAAATATAGTTTAAAAAGACCAGCATAATGGTGTCTAAGGAAAAACTATTTTCCCCTGGAAATATTAAGCATAAATTAGAAACTCTTGACTTTAGTACAAAATCCACTTTGGATTATAAGAGCAGCTTTCATGTGCTAGCACGTGGTAGTCCAGTAAAAACAACCTTTTAAAAGCAAGTTCAAGGTTTTAAATATAAATGATTATTTGCTTCTATTTGCTAAGAAAACAAAAGTATGATCATACTATAGAAGGGTACTGAGATTAAGGGAGCTTTCTTCATGACATATGCTGTTCACTAAGTTTGTAAAACGCTCAGGCAATGTCAACAGCACTTGAGGAAATGTTATAGCATCTCAGGTGAGTATCTTCTTTTAATGAAAGAATACAATGGAAAGTAGTCCTTAGAAAATGGTAGCTGAATATTTTCCATGTTAAACACATGAGGAGTGAAAAATAGTTTTGTTTTAGTATATTTTTTCTTCTATCTTTTTAGGTTATAAATACTTAAGTTCTCCTTTTCATTTTCTTCTTCCATTAAACTCTCCCATATATCACTCACTATTCTCTTGAAAATTTATGACTTTTTTCATTAGATTTTGTTATGTGTTAGGAGCCGCATCTGCCATAGCAACATGGCGCCGGTTTCCTGCTTCCTGGTTCTTCTTGCGAGCCTTGCTTGAATGTGCTCCTGCGCAAGGCTCGAAAACCAGTATGCTAATTTGGTGACATCATAAGAGCCAATGAGTGTGCGGCACATCTCCTAAAGCGCTATATAAGCCACAAGCTTTTGGGGCTTGGGGTCCCTCGCCTCACTACCATCTAAGAGAGCTGTAACACTAAAAGAGCTGTAATAAAACTGCTGTCAGAAGAATCCTGAAGCGTGGCGTTCTCCTTTTCATCGAGGCGGCGCCCCGCAACTGTTGACAGAAACCCGGGAACGAAGCCGAATGTCTCGGCGTTTTTTCCAGTTTTGAGGGAACCTGTTAGCTCAACAGAGGATTCAGAACTGGCCGCTCGAGAAGTCTAGAAGCTTTTCTGCAAGGTATGGTGGATCCTGTCTATTTTGCTATTGCTATCCCCGTTTGGGCCGTGGTAGTTCTTGTGCTCTGCTTCTGTCTTAACTGCCATACACAAGGGAAGGAGTGTACTTGCCCTCCGTGTATTCAGGAGCTGTAAGTCACAGGTAGATAACTGTGCAAGTTCGTTCCCTCTAGCAGTATGGGTAACCGCCAAATGAAGCCGCTTCTCTCAGCAATGCAGGAGTTGTTGCGTGAGCGTGGTTTAAATGTTCCCGAGAAAGTGTTGTGTAATTTTCTGCGAGATGTGGATAGAGTAGCTCCCTGGTTTGTATCCACGGGGTCCTTGTCAAAGGGCTCCTGGGGCAAGCTCGGCGGAGACTTGATTAATGAAAAGGAGAAGGGAAAGTTAAGACCAGGCACATGGCCGCTGTACAAAATGGTTAGAGCCTGTATAGAGGATGCAAAATGCCAAGATAAGGTAAGAGAGGGACAAAAAGCTTTGGCAGAACACCAGGATAGCCTATCAGAAGCAGAAAAGGAAAAGAGCGCTAAGAATAGAACGAAGAAAAAGGAGGAAATTAAAAAAGAAGTAGCTACAAAAGTGGAACAGAAAGGGCCTAAGAAAAAGTTGTACCCAGTGTTAACTGAGTTTCAGAATTTAAGAATTAATGACTCCGCCTCTGAGGAGACGTCCTCGGGGGATGAAGAAGATACAGAGGATACCGACACCTCATCCTCTGATAATGTGTTAGATCTTGAGGAACAGGCAGAGTTAGATAAAGAAGCAGCTCGTTATGAGTCTGAAAGATACGGGCTGGATTCGCCTTATGCACCAGGGTATGCCCCATCTGCCCCACCATTGGAGGAAGTAGTTAGAGTTAAAAAGAAAAAAACAAAAGAGAGACAGGAAAGACTGCTGTCCAATTCTCTTATTACAGCTAAGGAGAGAAAAAAGATAAGAGTAGCCTTTCCTGTATGGGAAGATGCTAACCAAACCAGGCAACATTCACAGCTATATTTAAAACAATTAAAAGCGCTAGCCGAATCAGTACAGACTTATGGAATCAATGCCTCTTTTACTCAGGCATTAATAGAAAGACTTGTGGTCAGTGCCATGACACCAGATGACTGGTATAATACTGTTAAGGCTTGCCTGACTATGGGACAGTATCTAGATTGGAAATCTATTTTTCAAGAATTTTGTGCTTCACAGGCAAGACAAAATTTAGCTCAGGGGCACCCACAATGGAACTTTGATATGCTTACAGGACAGGGACAATGGGCTATCAATCAAACTGCCTACCCTGTAGAAGTATATAAGCAAATTAATAAGGCATCTGTAAAAGTATGGAAAAGCCTACCTAACAAAGGACAGGTTTCAGGAAACTTGACAAAAATTATCCAAGGGAACACTGAGCCATTCTCAGACTATGTGGCTAGGATGATGGAGGCGGCAGGAAGGATTTTTGGAGATCCTGAGACGGCCATGCCTCTCATAGAACAACTAATTTTTGAACAGTGTACTAGAGAGTCCAGAAATGCTATTACACCTTGGAAAGGAAAAGGACTAAATGCATGGATGAAGGCTTGTAGAGAAATAGGAGGACCTCTATCTAATGCTGGATTGGCAGCTGCTGTTTTAGCGGCTCAGAGGACCTCTAATGTTAAATGTTTCAGGTGTGGAAAGCTGGGACACATACAAAGACAGTGTAGAGCACCTGGCACTACTAATAACAATCGTCCAAAGGTGCCTGGAATGTGTCCTAGGTGTAATAAAGGAAAACATTGGGCAAATGAGTGTAGGTCAGTTAAAGACGACAGAGGACGTGTAATTTCCCCTCTGCCAAAAAACGGGCAATGGGGCCCACACCCTCAGGGCCCACAAATGTATGGGGCGATAGAGAACCTACAGAACAACCCTCAACAACATCAAAGGATAAGACAATCAGGAGAGCCACGTCAGACTCGGCAGGACTGGATCTCTGTGCTACCGCCAGAGCAGTACTAACACCCACCATGGGGTGTCAGCCTATACCTTCTGATTTCTCAGGACCCTTACCTGAGAATACAGTAGGACTAGTGCTAGGAAGATCGTCTACGACTCTGAGAGGATTAATTGTTCACCCTGGAGTCATAGATCAAGATTATGAGGGACAGATAAAAATTATGTGCTCATCACCAAGGGGGATTAGCTCTATAGCTCCTGGTGATAGAATTGCACAGCTGTTAGTCCTCCCTAGTTTACATTCATTCTTTCCTAGTGAAGGTTTAACTAGGGGCATGAAGGGATTTGGCTCCTCTGGAGGACAGAATGTATTTATTTCATTAGATTTAGATAAATGCTCCACCTTAGAGTTGAAAATTCAAGGAAGGCTTTTCCTGCCAATAGTCCCACTATGTGTCAAATATATGTCTCTTCTGGTATTGAACCAGTTAGAAAACAGTTTCCTAAGGTTAGAATTTGTCATTTTATGGATGATATACTCTTGTGTACTAATAACAAAGAAGTTTTACACCAAGCGTTCTCTCTGTTAGTTTCTACCTTAAAACAGAAAGGACTATCTATAGCGCCTGAAAAGGTTCAGGAAGGAGAGATAGGAAATTTCTTGGGAGTGATAATTACTCCTGAGTATATTAAACCACAGAAGGTTACTATTAGAAGAGATAAATTAAAAACATTAAATGATTTTCAAAAGTTAATAGGGGATATCAATTGGATTCGTCCCTATTTGAAATTAACTATAACTGAACTTCAACCCTTATTTAAAATACTTGAGGGAGATTCTAACATTACTTCATTGAGAACTTTGACCCCTGAATCGTCTAAAGTATTGGATAAAATAGAGATGGCCATACAACATGCTCAACTAGATAGACTTAACCCCGAATTATCTTTCCAGTTATGTATTCTTCCCTCTCCTCAACAACCAACTGCAGTACTGTGGCAAGAGGGACCCTTGCTATGGATTCACCCACATAGCTCTCCTGGAAAGACTTTAGGCTATTATCCTACCTTAGTTGCAGAATTGGCTTTAAAGGGACTTCAGCTGTCCGTGATGCATTTTGGACAATATCCTAATACAATTGTATGTCCTTATACTATGTATCAAATTCAAGTTTTATGTGCATCTCAAGATGCTTGGGCAATTTTAAAATGCTCATTCCCTGGAAATATTGATAATCATTATCCTAAACATCCCTTGTTACAATTTACTCTTTCTAACTCATTTATATTTCCCAAAGTTACTAAGACACATCCTATTCATCAAGCATTGGATATTTATACCGATGGTTCTAAGACAGGCATTGGTTGTTATGTGGTTAATAATGTCCCTACTCGAATTCAGTTTGATTATACATCTCCCCAATTAGTAGAATGTGCTATTGTAGCGATAGTGTTGCAAAGTTTTTCAGAGCCTATAAACATAATTTCAGATTCGCATTATGTTGTAGGAGCTGTTAAACAATTAGAAGTGGCTGATTTTATCCACCCTAAAAGCATGGTTGCTGAGATATTTAAAGATATTCAACACCATATTCGCAATAGGTGTCACCCATTTTTTATTCAACACATGAGAGCACATTCATTGCTTCCTGGGCCTATGTCTCAGGCTAATGCTATTGCTGATAAAGCCACTAAAAACCTATATTGGGTAAGCTCGCCATTAGAAGGCACAGTTGAATTCCATAAACTCTATCATGTACCAGCTAATACCCTAAGATTAAAGTTTCATTTAACTCGTGCAGAAGCGCGAGATATTGTTCTGAAATGTACCTCCTGTGCAGAATTCAGACCCTCTCCATCTATAGGGGTCAATCCCAGAGGTCTGCAACCTCTTCATATCTGGCAAATGGATGTTACACATTGCAATGCCTTTGGAAAACAAAAATTTATTCATGTATCTGTGGATACATGCTCTGGCATCATTCATGCCACCCCCCTTGCGGGAGAAAAAGTGTCACATGTTATTACTCACTGTCTTGAAGCCTGGGCTGCTTGGGGCAAGCCCCTTCAGCTGAAGACTGATAATGCACCAGCTTATACATCTAAAACTTTTCAACAGTTTTGTCTGAGGCTTGGTGTCCGTCATATAACTGGCTTGCCATATAATCCTCAGGCACAAGGGATTGTGGAACGTGCCAATGGCACGTTAAAAACTTATTTACAAAAACAAAAGGGAGGAATAGGCCCCAACATGGGACCTAAGACATCTATCTCCCTAGCCCTATTTACCATAATTTTTTAAATCTGGATTCTGATGGACAATCTGCTGCTGACAGACATGTGGCTCCAAGTCCTCAAAAAGAATATGTTAAATGGAAAGATATCTTAACTAACCAATGGAAGGCCCGGATCCAGTTTTAGTGAGATCCAGGGGAGCTATCTGTGTTTTTCCACAGGATCAAGAAAATCCAATCTGGATACCAAGCAGACTGACCAGAACTGTGAAAGAGGACTCACCAACCCCTGAAGAACATGCTAATGATCTTGCTGATGATCTGCCTGCTTGAGAGAGCGATAAGTATACCATTGTGGGCTGTGGTAAGATCATGGCCAGTTCCCATCTCAGTACATTCCCACTCTAAAGTACTGCCAATGTTTACATCATCGAGCTGTCAGCTGGAGGCACCATGTGCCATACCTTTAAACAAAGAGACTGTCAAGTATAATGCATCAAAATTTAGATTAAATGATACCTTGTGTTTCACCATAACAAACAGGGTAGAGACCCCATGCGTTGTACTTCGCAATGCTACATTGGGACACTGGATTGACCACTTGGAGATTCCCAAATAGGCACTGGTGTCTTGCTCGAGGTACTCAATAACAGAGTGGCAGGACAATCTGAGGTCAGTGGAAATACATCTAATAAAAAACAGTCCCCTGTGAATATCACTACATTATTGCTAAAAAGTAAGGTAACCATACTTGAACGATCATATTGGCAAACCAATAATGCCACTAATGTCAGAATGTGGCCATGGTGCCCTCCAGATCAGTCATTTCCACCAGTGTTTACGCACTGCCAATCTAAAAGGATGCCTAAGGTAGAAGTATCTCGAGGCTTCACCTTATCACCACCTCTAAAAAGGATGGCTATGACAGGAAATAAAACAGGGAAGGTAAACGAATGGCCATTTTATCAATGGGTGTTGACAAATTTAGCGGGGGCTGCTACCAGTTTATCAGCCTTTGCAACTCTAGGTGAGTCATAACATGACATTTGGAATGTATCAGCAACCAGAACTAATACTACACCAGTGATATTGAATGATATTAAATATAATAACTTGTTGGCAAATTATTCAGCCAAAAGGGCAGCAGTTTGTGTTTCGGCTCCCTTCTTTTTTATTTTAGCAGAATTTAAAAATAAAAGCAGCATATTAGATTGTGCGAATGTCACCTGCCATTTGACAGAATGCTGGAATGGGTCCGCATCTTTAGCACTGCTGGTGCGGGTTCCGACCTTTGTCCCGATACCGGTATATGCCGATCCTGATAAATTTCCAATAATCTCCTTAATTAGAGAAAAGAGAGATTTTGGCATCACGGCGGCCATTGTGACGGCCGTTGCAATGTCGGCTGCTGCAGCGGTGACTGCGGGTATTGCCCTAGCCAATCAAGTTCAAGCAGCAGAAACAATAAATAATATAGTGAATGCCTCGGCAGATGCTATGGTAAAACAGCATAAAATGAATAGCCATTTGATTTCTGGGATACTGCTTGCTAATCAACGAATAGATCTATTACAAAGCAAAATGGAAGAAATTGCTGATATTCTTCAAGTAAGCTGTGTAAGTCATACTAAACACATGTGTATCACACCCTTGAAATATAACAATGAGTCTTTTACAGAAAGTACTAAATTATCTAATTTTTTACAAGGAAATTGGTCACAACAGGCTGAGGAACTACAAGAAGAACTCCTGCTCATGATTGCTGTTTTGAATGGGACCAGAATAAACCCGATTGATGTTGAAGACTTCACTTCCTGGCTCACGTCCGCCTTCTCCTTTTTTAAGGAGTGGGTGGGGGTGGGAATGTTTGGCTGTATGATCTTTGGGGGAGTGCTGATCACACTCTGGTTGCTCTGCAAATTTAAAAAACAACATCGTAGAGATAAAGTACTTATCACTCAAGCACTGTTTGCTTTAGAGCAGGGAACATCCCCTCAAGCTTGGTTGAATATGCTTAAACAATGAGACACTATCATTCAATGGGATACCCTGAGGGCTCGTGTTCCCATTGCACCAGGAATCCTGAGTGGTAGTCCTCCACACTTCCCAGGGCTCGGGTTCCCATTGCACGGGAGATAAGTGTGGAGGGTCTCACAACTGTTTAACTGCCTTGAACGCCTTACTGCTAGAACGGTGGGCTTGATTGGCGAAATAACAGTTGGAAAATTGTTGCAGCAATTTAATAAAAAAGGGGCAGATGTTAGGAGCCGCGTCCGCCATAGCAACATGGCGCCGGTTTCCTGCTTCCTGGTTCTTCTTGCGAGCCTTGCTTGAATGTGGGCCTGCGCAAGGCTCGAAAACCAGTATGCTAATTTGGTGACATCATAAGAGCCAATGAGTGTGCGGCACATCTCCTAAAGCGCTATATAAGCCACAAGCTTTTGGGGCTTGGGGTCCCTCGCCTCACTACCATCTAAGAGAGCTGTAACACTAAAAGAGCTGTAATAAAACTGCTGTCAGAAGAATCCTGAAGCGTGGCGTTCTCCTTTTCGGCGAGGCGGCGCCCCGCAGTTATACGCTTATATGCAGGCATATTCATAATTTAAACTTGCTACATTTTCACAGTGTTACTTGTATTTATGCTTTCAGGACTGATCATTCATTAACAGATAAACAATTTATATACTCTTGCCAGAGGAAGTCTATTTCTTCCACCCTTAGGACTCCTTAGTTGCCTATATTTCTTTGTGTAGAGTTGTGACTTCCTGACTTTTTTCTCATCAACTTATGATTATTGATTGGTTTTTGTGGGGTGGAGGACCGTGGAAGAATAGCATGGTTTCTGGTAGAGCACTGGCTAGAGATGGCTGGAGACCCAACAGGTATTTCTGCATGGGATGGCATGTATTTCACCACTTTCCCAGACTTCAGGCTCCTGACATGAGGCCAAAGACCTCCACTGATCAGTGCCTTTTAGTCACATAGGGCAATGCCCCTACCAGCCCCTCCACAGATAGAGGGCACGACTACAGGCTACAGAGCCTTAAAAAATATTCATATTAATGAGATACCTAAAGGCCAGAGGGCATGGCCAATTAAACCTTCCTTCCCAGACCCTTTTCCTTACAAACGGTATATAACCTCAGGACTTCCCTGAGGATATGGGGTCCAGCTCCATCCACTTTCCACCATGACAATAAACCTTTTAAAACCATGGACTTCCTCATGTCATTGGGGCCTGCTGTGGAGTACTATAGAGGGGGCCTTCAACTACCTAGCCATAGTCTAATCTCCTGTGGAGGACCTCTCTGTATTCCCACCACATGGCCTGCCAATTCAAGCAAGCTAGCTGAGCCAGCCATGACCCAGCCAAGTGAATCACCATAATCAAGAATCTCCACCCTGCTGGGCACTACCAGAGCTTTTCCCTCTCACCCCTCTCAGCTGCTGGCAGGTCCAGCCCATATGCCCCCATGTCTCAGTCCTTCTGCAGCTTCCAGCATCATCTGGGAGCCCAAGAAAAGAGATCATCGGGTCTTCATCTAGCCTCTTCAGCCCGGAGACCTCTGAAACGAGACCTCTGCCTCTGAGGCATCACATGACAGATATGTGAGATCCACAACTCAGCCCAACAGGACCCACACCTGTGCCTGAGCTACAGACACACAGGTTTTTGCATTTGTTCAAATCATGTTTAGGCAGTTAAGTTGGTGAGAACTTATGGATATTGACTTCAGAAATTACTGAAAGACACAGCCACATAGAAAACTTGTTCAGCTGGCTTTTATCATCTTTCAGCTTTTCTCTACCCCAATTTCTGAAATATTCCTGAGCCTCAGGTATATGAACTGTTTAATAGATGTGTCCAATAGGCCTTAGCTTCACAACTAGTTTGCGTTCTGAAGGTTGATGCTTCTCTGTTATTCTCTCCATGTGTTACAAAGAAATTTTTACTTGATGATGGATGAGGACTACTTATTGGTTGATATACTGGTAAATATTCGTAATGCGTGGTTGGATAGATTTCTAGATTTTGGTATGATTTCCATCTTGGTTTTTTTGTTTTTCTATTTTAAAATTATTTAAAAGTTTATTCATGTCTTTATTATTAATTTATTTATTTTGTTGTTGATGATGATTATCTGGTTTATCTGGTTTTAAGTCAAATTAGATAGCTAATGGTTATCACCAAAAAACCTCATAGTTTTTAAGAAGTGGGGTGAGGTGAGAGTGAGTGGGTGGATGAAGGAACACCCACTCAGAAGCAAATGGGAGGGCAGATGAGGTGACAAACTTGTGGAGGGGGATCAGGAAGTGGGACAACATTTGGAATGTTAATAAATAATTAATAAAAAAACTTTAAAAAAGGAAGTAAGGAACAGGAAGATATCAATGAACGTGGATATCTTTCCTGATATCTCGAGGAGAGGTTTACATCTCACTTGTAAGAGGGTGTTGCCAACTTTCAGGTTCTTCTTGAAAGAAAAAAGTGTAAATAAACAATAACAATAAATAGGCTATAAGAAGTATTCTGACAGGAATATTTCTTTGAAAGACAGGAAAAACTAAAGAGTTTGTCAATTAAGAAAGGAAAGAGAACTGTCCATGTGAAAGAGTGAGAAAAAAGTTATTTGTCTCCTACAATCAGAGCAACCCACAACTGCAACCTGTTTTATGATTGCCTCATGCTTTTAACTTACATATTCTTCAGGGAAGTTCACTGGCTACAATATTATACTTTAAAGTGGGTATCATTTAGTGTGGAAAAAGAGAGATAGGATAAAATAAATAAGAAGTAGTCCTTAAAATTTGTGTATATTTTCCTAGAAAATCTGACACTGCCATTTGTAGCATACATTGGAATTGAAGAAGTCCCTTAAATGAAAAATGCAGTTCTTTACCCATAGCAGTTAAAGTAAATCATTCTTTGTTTAATTGCTTTTCCTACTCCCCAAATATATCTCTGGATAGTGTCTATGAGTTTTAAATAAGAAGTAAGTCTTCCCACTAAGTACGAAAATGTACTATATTAGCTAGTTATATGACAAGTTACAGTGGTCAAGATTCACATCTGGCTAGAAATCCCCAGTCAGAAAAGTTAATCAGCTCTCCACTAACCACCAGTGTGGACACCTGTTAAAGAAGGGCAGCAATGGTCCCCATGTATGGCCTACTATAATATACTGTAGTAGATAGAGTCTAGCATGACAAGGAACACGTATTTGCACCAAGACAATAAATAACAAATGAATTTCTTTAATCTTTGTAGACAGACAAGGACTCAAGCACTAAGAAAAATGTGGGCCCTTCCTGACCAGGGACTATAGTTTACATATAGCTGAGAGAAGATAAGATTCAGCTTTTAAAACTCCTCTTCAGAGTTGTTATTAGCATTTTCAAAAGAGGGACCCTTAGGATAATTGTAGGGATGGTTCTAAAAGTCATCTGTATGCCAAAAAGTCCGCTGTATGACAGCGGTTGAACTTTTAAATTTTGTCCTTTATCTAGATCATTGGGTGGGTATCACAAAGTGAATATAGTACTATTTATTAGCTAAGAAGCTAAGAAAGATAGAAGCAAGACAATATAAATATCAGTTTTTAATTATCATCAATATTATGCTTGGTCAATGCAATGACCAATTTTATGTGTATAGTAATTGAACATGATATAAATTCATTTTATATTCAGTATTAATACTGCAGTAGATTTAATAATAATCTTGCAATATTACAAGGTCTAAAGATTTAGGTCATCAAAAGAGTTCTATATTTGAGGCAATGAGTGTTTCTAAGAAAGTAGTCAGGACATTTTCCTCATAAGCATATTTTTATTACACATGAATTTATTTGCAAATTATCAGACAATGGATCTTTGTTCAAAATTGTGTATGAAGTTTTCAAGCTGATAAAAAGACTATGCCAACATTGAAAATGATATATCAAATAAGATTTCACTTGGATATCACAAATTAATTTTTCTATGATTATTTGAGTTCAGAATGCTGTCCTTCTTTGGAGAAAATACCCTACTTTTAAAAAAGGGATGATAGCATTGTTGTTCAAACTCAGAATGTTTTTATAGGTCCTACAAAAATACTTTTGATACATAACATTCCTAACGGTATGACATCTATAAACATCAAAGAAAAAAGAGCTATGATATTTTTTCAAACATACACATTTAAAGCTATTGACCTTTAATCAGATTATGATAAAGAAAGTTAAAGAGATAGTTTCTCAACCTAAAATGCTTTAAAAACAGATTGGGGAAAAAATAACCTTGTGGAAACTGTATTTTGAAACAAAATCCAATGATTTTTATTTCCCTTAAGAGAGAGGAGAAAGCAGGAGTGTGGGGTGAAGGGAAGCAGAAACAGATTGATTCATTATTCAATAAGCATTAGACAGAAGCAGATGCTATATGATAGAAGAAACAGAAAGAAGTGCAAATCTGACCTGTGGTATAGATGATTTGAAAATGAACTGTAATTAGTACCCATAAAAGAAAACTTGGCACCTAGATACCGCACAAGGTTTTTTTTTCCTTTTCCTATTAAAAATCATTACTGGTGTCTACTGTTTTTGATAGTTTTGAGATTCATGTGATCAATTGCACTGACTTTGAAGAAAATAAAAATTTTAAAACAAATAAACTTGTTCCCCCTGAGAAAATAGACATGGAAATCAGAAGAGAAACAGTCTTTAAATGAAAGAAACACTTTCTTTATTCTTATACAAATAAAGAGATAAAATATACAGATCAAATTTTAAAATAGAATTTGATTTGGTTTGACCTATAAATTAAAGCAAGACATTTTTCTAAATTATTGATTTCTAATTTAATGAAGGAAACATGGTACTATGACTGCTTTATTAAAATGACATTATGCTTCTTTTAAAAATATTTTTTTATTTTTGCAATTAAATTATAATTTCAATTTTCTCCCTACAAACTCTTCAGTATATCACTACATTCATTTTTTTTTCAAATGTATATATTTTTTATTTTGTTGACTTCTGGTACATACATATATGTATCTCTATGTATATAGATAGATGATAGATAGGTGGTAGATAGATAGATGATAGATAGATAGATGAGTAGATAGAGATAAGTGTAGATATTACCCATAAAGGATGTTTCGCTTTGCAACAGATAGAGTTAGAACCACAGGCTTCAAAATGTGGAGTTGAGGAGTTTCATCTCAATGTACACATCTACAAAACAGTTCCTGCATCTAAGGCTCTGGAAACATTGTAAATGATACTGAAACTATCTTTAACATTTTAATTATGTTTCCAATACTTATTTAGTACATTCATTGATATACATAAAATTTCCACTGTGATAATGTCCATGGAGATTTTGTCATAAATGTTTTTTAAGACAGATAAAATATTTTTTAAAAAGTAACATAACAATATGCTGACAAGATAATCTCTATGAAACTTTAACTCCAAAATGAGTAACAATTATTGTACTTAAATGATCATGTTTTTTTCAGTATTTCAGAATATGCCACAATTATATATTAGTGACATTGAGATTGAGTATGATTTTATTCTGAAATTATCTTCTGTATCATTATAAAAAGTTGAAAAACTTATTCTTCTTAAAAATTCAGTAGATTTTCTTACTAAAAAAATAAAATTTTTAACTTAATTATTGGAAATTGTCTAAGACTAAATCTTCTTAAGGTTATTCCTGAAAAGTTAATTCCTTTTAGTTTTTTTTTATTTTCATAACAATCTATAATCTCTATTCAGAGGTCTTCATATGTTCAATCCCAAGCATTCTGTTTAATGTCCAATGATTTGTTTAAAGAGCTCATCTACATAATTTTCTGTAGTTACATGTAAAATATATGAAACATATTTTCCCATGAAAATTTCTCAGGACATCCTACATTATCAAAATGAAATTGAAATAGTACTTAAACTAATATAAATATGTGATATATTCTGACATTTCTAATACATGAGAAAGAATTTTTTCACTTGTTCTTTTTAAACCTTTGTTTGTTTGTTTTATTTTGTTTTGTTTTTTTTTTTAGACAGAGTTTCAGTATTTAGCTGTGGGTGTCCTGGAATACAGTATGTAGTCCAAAGGATCTCCAACTCATAAAGATCTGGCTGTCTTAGCTTCAGATTTTCAAGTTTTTTGATTAAGGCAACGCACTTTTTATAAATGTTCAGTTAGTAAATTCTTTTTAATTTAAACCTATAGTAATTCAACCAACATCATTCATTAGGAAAAAGAGAAACATTTTTTAAAAATGTTTTATTTTCTTTTTTATTGGATATTTTATTTATTTGCATTTCAGATGTTATCCACTCTCCCCATTTCCCCTTTCTAGTAACCCCATCCCATCCTCCCTCCTCTTTTTTGCTTTTATACCACTTTAATTATTACATGCATGTATTAAGGTCAGTTCTAGGTTTAGGGTCTAGCAATACAATAGATGCAAATCATCAAGGAACAAGCAAGACAATAAACATAAATAGTCAAAGACCAAGCAAGGCATAAACACAATTACTTAAACACTCCTGTAATCACTGTTTCTAAGGGCTTATCAGGATAATCAAAATATCTGAACCTACTTCGCTGTCCTAGCCCAATATCATTTTTTTAAAAGTAATTACAAATCAAAAATCTTTGAATACTGTTGAAGGGTAGCCTATCATTTTTGGGAAATTATGAGTCTGGATCAGACGTGAACTATTAGGGTATTAGGACAGTCCTCTTGTTATGTGAAATATCTGCATGCAGAGCAGCTTTGAGCCATGCTGTATCACTGTTTCACATCAGGACAGTCTGTTAGGTTTAAGTGTTCTCTAGGATGGGCTAGATACTTATTTTTAACTTTCCACTGTTTTCTGAGTCAGAGTCATAAACCCTGATGTACCAACTCTTGATAATTTATCATATAATCATTTGCAAATAATAGTACATGAATTTACTTTAGATTAATCCTACTAATTGAGTGAGGATTCCCCAAGCTAGGCTGGGCCCCATCAGCTTCTCAGAGTGCAGTGCTGCCTGGTGCCCTGCAGGGAACCTACTCTGTCGAATTTCCCATGCATGCTTCTGTTTCTCCCTGTGGACAGAAGACTCACGGGACCCACAATGCAACAGAGAATCCATGCCCACCTAAGCACCCACACATGAGTTATACTTTCCCCACATAACCTAATATTTCTGCTGTAAACCTTGCCTGACTATAAAAGATGTCCAGTTAAGGCTTGTATCACCAATTACTAGGCATCCTCACTAAGATCATCTTAATAGATTCCAGGAAATTTCCACTGAATCCTTTCCATGCAAACCCTCTAATGCCCCCTAATTCTAACCATTTCTTACCACACTCTCTTCTTTCATCTCATCTTCCTATCACCTGATCCCTCCAGCTACCATCTCTACCCGTTTACAGTCTACCTTAAACTGTATTATATGTGCCATTCCCAGTGAGTTCCATGTTTTCTGCCTAGAACCCTCCTCTTTATCTAACATCTCTAGGTCTATGGATTTTAGCTTGGTTATCATTTACTAAATGGCTAATAACTACTTATAAATGACACATATTTGTCCTTCTGGGCCTGGGCTACTTCACTCTTGATATTTTCTAGTTTCATACATAAGCTGCAAATTTCATGATGTCATTTTTTTATCAGCTGACTAATGCTTAACATTATACAAGTACCACATATTCTTTATCTAAAATATGCCAAGGCTCTGATGACACAATACTTGTGGGAAAAGCCAGACAATATCTCAATTGACCTAAAGCCCACTTCATGAGAAAGAATTCATACCCAATACTACTTGAAGAATGAAGAACCAAAGACTGGATAGCAGAGAAACCTAGGTTATAACCCCAGACAGCTTGTATTAAAAAACTTAATTCCTGATGATATTCTTGAAGACTCATAGATTATTTTTTTTCTCCAGTGATCATCAAAAGGCTTCCTTCTTCTATAGATAGGAACAAATACAGAGACCTACAGGTAAACGTTATGTAGAGAGAGTCTAAATTGTAGATTCCATCAGAGCTATGAGAATAGCATGGAAGTATAATTGGAAAGATTGTAAAAACCAGAGTTAATGGAGGAAACCAGGAGAATACGACCCTCTGATACAGCTAAGCAAGGTGCATATGAGCCCAAAGAGAGTGATAGATCAATCCCAGGACCTCAGTCAGCTCCTTCACACACATATTATAGCTATTAGCTTAGTATTTTTGGTGGAGTCCTAATTGTTAGAACAACTGTGTCACTGACTCTTCTGCCTGCTCTTGAGAATTTTTTTTCCTGTTGGGTTGCCATGTACAACTTTGATATGATAGTGTTTCTTCCTTCATATTATCATATTCTATTTTATCATATATGGTTGTTTTTACTTAGAAGCCAGTTCTTTTATAATGATTAGGGGAGTGAATCTGTAAGGGAGAGTCAGTAGAGAGCAACTGAGAAGAGCAAATGGAGGGTAAACTGTAATCAGGACATAGTGTATGAAAAATAATCTATTTCTAACAAAAGAAAAAATCTCCCTTAAAAGAAAAAATTAAGATATATTAAATTAATTTCAAATAATTATTCTCCAAGTTCCCATTAGCTCATTAAACTGCTGTCCCCTGTTTACTTTCAATATAAAATGTGTCAGCCACTTACAGTGGAGAATATTTGCTACAGTTTTCTCTTCTGTTACCAAATTTGTTTTAGCCTCGTTTATTGGTTTGTCATGCTTCATACAGTATTGACAGTTCAAAGTTATAAAAGTTCATTGCCATGTGATGTTGAGGAAGTATCTCTTTTTCTGAAGTATTAATTTTATTATTTTTGTCTGTTAAACATTTTGGCTGTCAAATGATTATTTAGTATACATTCTTCATTATAGTCTTTAAATATAAAAATTATTTATTGACTATTTGCATATTATATAATGAAATGTGATTACTGATATAGCATAATGCATACGTTCCTTCAGCTTCAAGTCTATGTAAAATTTAAAAACTAGTAGTGTTACTGACAGTATTCCATAGTTATAAATGTCCAATACTGTTACTCTATGTAGCCTATCATTCTTATTCTTCAAGTTTTCTCCATTAGAAACCTCATAAGATTTAATATAGAGAAAGAGCTATTAAGAGTAGGCTAAAGTTCACCTCTAATTGTGGGTAGTTTGTATGTATCTGAAAATTTATTACTGAACTATTGATTCATACTTTATTTCTGAAATCTTCTTACATATTACATAATAATTTAAGGAGAAATGGAAAATAAAAATGTAAAATTAACACTAAAACAGCAAAAACATTACCAGATAAATTAAACAAGTAGTATCTTATACAAGGCTATTAATTATTTCAGGACTCCATGACTCTGTCTATGCCCCAATTTAATCAAACAAAAAAGTACAGAATACCAAGGATATAGTCAACAGCACTCAAGAAGGTTAACAAGCTGAAGGGCACAAGTCAAGATGAGTCAATCCCACTTGGGAGGGAGAAGAAAGCAGTCACCATGGGGGCAGAGAGTGGGAAGTACATGGGTGAGAGAGGGGACAGGGAGAGGAAAAGAGGAACTTGATCAGGTATTGGGGTGGGAGGAGGATAGGTGTGAAGCCCTGAAGGCCAGCAGAAATAATGAAAACAGGTAACCTTGGAAGTTAGGTTGAGGGACCCTCTAGCATGAGACCTTGAAGGTGAGAGAGGCTCAGGACTCAAAGGGAGGGACCTTAGATGACATGTCCAACAGTGAGGAGAGGAACTTGTAGAGTTCACCCCCAGTAGAAAGACAGGGCATCAAGTGGAGAGATAGGCTTGCCATCCCACAGTCAAAACTCTGACTCATAATTGTTCCGGTCTAAAAGAATTGCAGGGACAAAAATGGAGAAGAGATTGGGGAAAGGAGGTTCAGTGACTGGCCCAAATTGGAATACATTTCAAGGAGAGGCTCTAAGGCCTGGCACACTTACTGATGCTATGTTGTTCTCACTGACATGAGCCTAGTTTGGCTGCCCTCTGAAAGGCCCAAGAAGCAGCTTAACAAGTCAGATGCAGATACTTATACCCAACCAATGAACCACTGTGATTGAATTGGGGAAAAGCTGGAAGAAGCTGAGGAAGAAGTCAACCTCAACACTCTCAACTAATTTGGACTCCGAGATCTGACAGACACTGAGCCACCAACTAGGCAGCATACACCAGCTGATATGAGGCCCTTAAGCCATATATAGCAGAGGAATACCAGGTCTGTCCTCAGTGAGGGAAGATGCACCTAACCCTCCAAAAACTTGACATCCCAGGGAACAAGGATGCCTGGTGGAGTGGGATGGGACCATCCACTTGAAGAAGAGGGAGGAGGAATAGAATGCATAATTGTTGGAGGGAGGACCAGGAGGGAGATAAAGACTAGATTGCAAAAATAAATAAATAAATAAATAAATAAATAAATAAATAAATAAATAAAGTTGTAGTATAACCCCTGTTCATGATGCATTATTTAAAAAATTAATATCAAGTCCAGTTTTACTGTTTTGAAAAAAAACAGCAATAAACTTGGTGTTATAAGAGTTCTTTGGTTATGTGCTTAGAATTGGTGAGTTTGGATCATACGTTAATTATATTTTTATAATTTGTGAATCCCTTCCCCTGTACAAATTTCCATAGTGGCTACACTTCTCTTGAGTCCTACCATTGAATAAGGTGTTCTATTTTATCCATAACCTCTTCACCATTTTTTGTCATTTGCTTTCAAAAATAATTAAGGATTAACAAGGTTAGGAAAATCTGAGATTTTTTTAAGCTTAGAAAAAAATAAAGCTCTCTTCAGACTTGTACCCGACCTTACTATTTATTGTCCATGACATTCATTAGAGCTTACTAACATAAATGTAATAAAAGTGAAAAAACATGTATTCAAACTATGGCTTCATAAATTGTATTGTTCTCACCCTGAACATCTTGAATTCTCTTTAAACCAGAAAATCCAACATTATACTTTTCAATTCAATAAACATTATAAAACTAATTTTGAAGTGACTTCAATTTTAAAATGTGAAAATTTAATCTTAAAAATTTTAAGATCTATTAAAAATTGTATCAAGTATAGTGCTACACATTTAACTTCATTCCATAGCATTATCAAAATTAATAAAAATATCACATCTGTTTAATAGGCTGTGAATATTTAAGTTTTATTAAAATGTCTAATTTGTTTAAGTACATGCATTGCCTAGTCATACTGACAAAATTAAGAACTTTGAAGTTAAATCTCTTAAATTAAGAAGGTCATTGAAGTAAGTAATATTGGTGAAGCATATTATTACTAATTTACAGAGGAGTATAATATACAGAGGTGCAAAAGGAACCTATTACCCTATGTTTTTGACTTTGTTCTCATTTAACCTAAGCATTTAAAAGCTCAGAAAACTGAAGAGATCTCTCTTATCTATCATGTCAGTTTCTATCTTCTTAATATTTGTATATGTTAAGCACTACTAAAATATACTTAAAATTATACTAGCTTGTTAAAAGCAATGAACACAGAGATCTACAACTGAACACTGAATCTGAGAGATTTTGAAAGACTCACTGACATATGGGATGTTTTCAGTGTATCTGCTTTTATGTGGAGGTCCTTTAACCACTTGGACTTGAACTTTGTACAAGGAGATAAAAATTGGTCAATTTATATTCTTCTATATGCTGACCTCCAGTTGAGCCAGCACCATTTGTTGAAAATGCTATCTATTTTTTCCACTGGATGGTTTTAGCTCTTTTGTCAAAGATCAAGTGACCACAGGTATGTGAGTTCGTTTCTGTGACTTTAATTCTATTCCATTGATCTACCTGCCTATCTCTGTAACAATATCATGCGGTTTTTATCATATTGCTCCATAATACAGCTTGAGGTCAGGGGTGCTGATTCCTCCAGAAGAGCCTGACAAATACAGAGGGAGATGTTCGCAGCCAACCATTGGACTAAGGATGGGGTCCCCAATAAAGGAGATAGAGAAAGGTTTGAAGGAGCTCAAGGGATGTGCAACCCAATAGGAAGAACAATAATATCAACCAACTAATCACCCTAGAGCTCCCAGGGACTAAACCACCAACCAAAGAGTACACATAGAGAGTCCCATGGCTCCAACTGCATATGTAGCAGAAGATGGCCTCTGTTGGAGATAAATTGGCCCTTAGTTCAATGAAGGCTCAATGTTCCAGTGTAGGGGAGTTTGAGGGTTGGGAGGCGAGAATGGGGGTATGAGTAGGAACACCCTCATATAAACATGGGAGGGAGAATGGGATAGGAGGTTTCAGAGGGTGAGAACTGAGAAAAGGGATAAAATTTGAAATGTAAATAAAGAAAATATCCAAGAAAAAAAAGAAGAAGAGGATATGAACTTAAGTAGTGAGTATGGAGCTAAAGGTGGAGGAGTTAGGGGTATGAGTTGGGGAGGATATGATTGGAATACATTGTGAAATGCTCAAGGAATTAAAATATTTTAAAATAAAAAAAAAGAGGGGATGTTTTCATCAAATTCCCTACCTCAAAGCTCAGGGAGCAATGCAGAGGTATAGAAGTAATATTGTAAGAGCCAGAGAGGATAGATGACTTCAAGAAAATAGTGTCATTTAAGTGGGGCAGGACTGACAGGTGTATGAACTCACAGAGACAATGGTAACATGCACAGGCCTGAATAGGTTTCAGCCATATAGGTCCATGATTGAAAGGTAAAATTGTACATAGACTTACACTGATAACCAAGAAGCTATCTTCAAATAGCAACTACATTTCCAAACCAATAGGACACTTGAAGGTTAACATGTACTATGAAACATATAAAATAATTTTAATTTTATTTTATGTTTGTATACATTTAGTGTTTTTCTTTAGTTTTTGTTATATTATCCAGTTAAATAAAATTAAACCAGAGATCTGGAATGATATATTATTTTCTTGTTAACTCTAATAATTCATTGCACATTTCTAGCTCAAATTGACAATTATGCCTTGCAGAGAGTAATTTCTGAACTTTCTAGTTATATCATCGAGTTTTTGTCACCTCTTCCTCCTATTCCTCTTCTCCTTCTTTTCTTTCTCTATTTTTCTTCTCTTCTTTTGCTTTGATATTCTTTCCAATGTTACCTTCAATTTTGTCATGAAAATAACAAGGGGAATTTTTCCACTGATCATTATCAACTCTTATGAATATGAAAGGATATATAGCAAATAATTAAATGTGTCTGATATAAATTTTTTCAAAAAAAATCTCTCAACCTATGTTATTTGGTGGATAATTATGAAACAATTTGAAGAACTTAAGTATATGCAGATTAAAATTAAAAAAGATGTGTGAAATATTATTTAAAAAAAATATAGTACAGTGACTAAACCACCAACAAAAAATTACACATGGAGCGACCCATGGTTCAAAAAGCATATGTAGCAGAGGATGGCCTTTTCAGGTATCAATGGGAGGAAAAGGCCTTGGTTCTTTGAACGCTGCATGCCACAATGTAGAGGAATACCAGGGCGGGGAGGCGGGAGTAGCTAGGTAGGTAGGGGAGCACTCTCATAGAAGCATGTTGAGGGGGGATGGAATAGTGTTTTTCAGGGAGGAGACGTGGGAAGGGGATGACATTTGAAATGCAAATTAATAACATATCCAATAAAAGAAAAGAAAAAAGCGCAAAACAAGAAAGAAAAATATAGTTACAAAATATAGATCTAGAGCATATACAGACAATGTAATTATATGCAATTAAATTATGGATGCTAAGCTTTGGTTACTGTGTTGAATAGTTTAATGGTATCTTGGCACAAGCTAAGGGATAAGAGGAAGTAATCTTAATTTAAAAAAAGCCTCTATAAAATCAGACTGTAGGCATCATTGTAAAGCATTTTATTAGTGTTTGATGGTGTCCATTGAGGATAGGCATACTCCTGGACTGACGGTCTTGTGATCGACAGGAATGAAGACTGAGCAGGCCATGAGGATCAAGCCAGTAAGCAGCAACCCTCTGCAGCAGCTCCTGCCTCCAGGTTCCCATCCTGTGTGAGTTTTTGCCACACTGCTATTGATAACGAATTGTTATGTAAAACTGTGAGTGAAATAAACCCTGTCTTCTCCAGCTCGATTTTCATCATGGCATTTCATCACAGCAATAGAAATTCTAAGACATTTACATTAATGATAAATTAGATGCTGTGCATAACCATTATTATGGCAATATATGTAAAGTGGAATGGGAACACATGGGCCAGAATACATGCTGTTACTCAACTAATATGATTGTTAATATCTTCTGTAAGGTTCTACAAACATCTAGGAAATTACCCTTTGAGCAATTCAGTTAGGGATTTTGAAATTATTTAGCTTTTGGTCTTATCTTCAAGGAGTTAGATTATATTAATTTTGGGGAAAATCCATATTAATTATAGGCAGTGACATTCAATGCTTAAGGCCCTCAAATAAATAAAGGATGAAAAACTGAACTAAGTTCTATATTTCATATTCCTGATGTTCCTAATTGTAGACAACAATGACCAGGAACATTGAAGTGTTCCTGCCATGATTTCCTTACTTTTGGACTGTTTGCTTAAATTGTGAACCTAAATGAATCTTTTTCTATGATTTGGTTTTGTTGTTGCTAATTTTTCTTTATCTATAAGACAACTCATATAGTTAATTACTCTCTTGTGTTAGAAATAGGAGCCTGTTACTTCAACCATTAAAGTGAAATCTGGGCTAAGAGAGACAAATAAGAGAGTTGATCAATTAATGTAGATGAGAAAGAAAATATGCTAAAAATGAGATATACAATCACATACAATGGAATGTTATACATATGTGATGTCTTTTAAAGAAGCTTCAGGTGAATACAATTTTGCTGTATCCTGAAGGAAGGAAGAAAGGCAAAACATATTCGAATTTTAATTAATAAGAAAATATCCTTGTTTGCCATAAATTTATAAATGCTGAAGATTTTAAAGCAATAAAATGTTAGACTAAAGAGGTGAATCTCTCTACTATCTACAATTTAAAATGTTTTATTCACCACAAGTTTTGAATAAAGCATTTTATTTCATGCTGATATTGTTCAGGAATCACTTATATCACTTTATTATTATGAATAATGAAAACGTTAAAAGCTACACATGAACGTTTATGTTAATGTATATCTTATATGTAAACTGTGTTGAGAACACTTTGTTAAATGAGGAGATATCATTCAATCACCATGAAATGTTTATATTGCCACTCAAGTTTCTCCTGTTTAAAGATTGACTCCCATTTTCTCTAGAGAAAAATGCCAAGCTAATGACATTTAGAGTTATGGCACCATCAGCTGTCAGCCTTCTCTGTAATTTTCTCCAGGCTCTACCAGACAAATACATTTCCACATGCCATAAAAAATTAAGTATCAAAACAATATAAAAATATCTTTAAGGTTCTGATAAAAGAGACTAATGTAAGGACATTGAAAGTTAATGCTTTACTTTTTGTCTAAACATGTCATCCAAATTCACAGATTTACAAAATACAATAAAAGCTTCAGAGAATAAAGAAAGGCAAGACCTTTTAAAGGGAAAAGTGATTACTAGTCGGAAAGAGGCTATGGATCAGATAAATGACACAAATTATGTTTGTATTTCTTAGATTACTTTGCAGGAAAAACAACAACAAAAACTAGTACTCATGTCATCAAGACTAAATCATAACCAGAATGTGCAAAGGTCAGCATCAATCATGATGTCCTTAGACTTTTGAGTCTTTAACTGCACATGAATATTTGTGTTATTATTCCACCAGTTTTGTGTTCCATGATTTAACTGTTATAGAACAGATTAGTTCCAAATTTTTCAACAGAAATTAAAATTAATTTCATTTCCATGAATAATTTTATTTGTGCCTAACAGTGGACACAAAGTATTTTTTAAGTTAATCATGATACATTTCTCCAGTTGAGGATGATTAGTTTCATCTGTTTTACAATGGATATTTCAGGAAAGAGAACTCATGGGAAAAATAGTATTATCTTTAGGCAGGTGCAAATGGTTAATGTGCCTTTGTAGACAATTGATTATGTATATATCAGTAAAAACTTTGTGAAGGCCTTGCTTTCTTTCAGTTTCTATCTCTTTACGTTATGTGATATCTTGAAATTACTTTTAGTATAATTTAGCTATACATTTCATATATAATCTGTTCTGTATAGATCAAATATTAATTTCTTCTAAGTTTTCTTTTCCATAAAATTATAGAAACTCAGAAGTATGTGTTAAATTTCATTAAATTTATATCCAAAGGATTATTTTTATTTTAATATTGGAAATTTCATACATCCATATCATGTTTGAATCTAATCATTCTCTTTTGACTCCTGCTTTCCACTTACCACTTCCACTTATTAACCAGTCATCATCTGCTTTGTTTTCTGTTTGTTTGTTTGGTTTGTTGGTTTTGTTTTATTTTGAATTGCTGAGCCCATTAGAACTCCTTGTTACTATGTGCATTGGTATAGAATAATTTGCTAAAGTATAGATAGCATCTAGGAGGCCCTATTTCTGAAGGAAATTGATTAACTTTCTTGATCTATGGTAGCTCTCTGTAATGGGTTATGTTCAGCTACTGCAAATATTGCTTTTCTTTTACAACTAACTAATATTCCATTATTCATTCATCATTTGATGGAAGTAATGTCTATTTTAATTTTCAAACTACTATGAATTGAACAGCAACATATATGTAGGTAAACATCACTGTATTAGTATATAAAGTCTGTTGTAAAATATCTAGTGGTACGATATGTGGCTTACTGGTAGATCAGTTTTATATATAAGAAAGAATCTAACACTCCCATCATCAGTAAATGGCTTACTGGTAGATCAGTTTTATATTTAAGAAAGAATCTAACACTCTCATCATCAGTAAATGTTTCCCTTTCCAAACATCCATATTAGTATTTGTTGTCATTTTAAAAACCTTACCCATTTTCATTGAAAATGAAATAAATAATGAAGTAAAACAGAAATTCACAGATTTATTTGCCTTTCCCTTATTTTGCATTTTTTCTTAGATATCTGGATTTCAGTTTTGATAATTCCTTTTTTAGTGTCATGCTCCAATTTTAATTAATTAATTGGTTTTCTTGCTTAATTTTTACTTGCCTTGCATTACAAGCTACAATAAGACCAGGCACACACCATCGAATCAAGCTTGGAGGAGAAAGGTTCAACAAGTAGGCAAAAGAGTCAAGAAGAGCCCCCTCTACCATTCTTAGGGCTCCCAATGAGCACCAAAGTACACACACTACACACTATACCACTACACACACACACACACACACACACACACACACACACACAGAGGGTCAGGACTCAACCAGGCTCCTTGATCTCTGTGATCCCCTATGATTCTACATCACTTGATTCTGTTGGCCATGATCTTGTGGTATTGCAGACCTCTCTAGTTCTTCTGATCTTTTTGTTCTCATCTTAGGTTTCCTAGAGCTCTGCTTAATATTTAGTTGTGATATCCTTCAACTCTTTTCAAAATTGCTAGATGAAGCATCTCTAGATTTGTTTATGAAGATTTTTTTTTTTTTTGGTTACAAGATAGATTCTCGTCCCAGAATATTCTGCAGTCATAGTAAACCGTAGGGCAAAGATTTCATATCTGTGTTGTCCCAGTCATTCTGCTTGAGTCCTTAGCAAATAACAGAAGGAAGACTGTTCAAGCTTTGTGTTTCAGTTACAAGGACTTTTGCTAGAGTTACTCTCCTAGATTCTATGGAGTTTCCATTGCACTAGGTTTCCACTTCCTTCTGAAATACATCAAAATTTCAGTCATTTGATCTAATATTATTATTCTTCCCACTGACCTAATTCCTCATGAAGAAATTAGCTATCTATAAAACAAATAATCTAAAAGAAAATGAGGTACAGTCCTAAACAGATAATTCTTAACAGAAGAATATAAAAAAGCTGATAACATTGTAAAGAAATGTTCATCAAATATCTTGGTTTCTCCATCTATGATAATTGAGAGTTTTTCTGGTTATAGCCGCCTGGCCTGGCATTGGTGTTCTCTTAAGGTCTGTGTGACATCTCTGCAGGATCTTCTGGCTTTTATAGTCTCTGGTGAGAAGTTTGGTTTAATTCTTATAGATCTGCCTTTATATGTTATTTTATCTTTTTATACTGCTTTTTAATATCCTTTTACTGCTTTTAATATCCTTTCTTTATTTTGTTCACTTGATGTTATGATTATTATGTGATGAGAGGAATTTCTTTTCTACTCTAAGTATATTTGGAATTCTGTAGTCTTCTTGTATGTTCTTTGGCATCACTTTCTTCAAGTTAAGAATGTTTTCTTCTATAATTTTGGTGAAGATATTTACTGGTCCTTTAAGTTGGAAATATTCACTCTAAATATCATCCTGAGTGAGGTAATGCAATCCACAAAGAACATACATGGTAATCACACAGTGGTTAGTGGATTTTAGCCCAAAAGCTCGGAATACCCAAGATACAATTCACAGACCACATGTAACTCAAGAAGAAAGAAGGTCAATGAGTGGGTGATTCAGGCCTTCTTTGAAGGAGCAAATACAGAGAGCAAATACAGAGACAAAGGATGGAGCAGAGACTTAAGAAAAGGCCATCCAGAGACTGCCCCACCTGGAGATTCATCCCATATACCCTCACTAAACCCAAACACTATTGTGGATACCAAGAAATGCATGCTGACAGAAGCCTATATAGCCTTCTCCAAAGAGGCTCTGCCAGAGCTTGACATATGCAGAGGTAGATGCTGGCAGCCAATCTTTGAACTGATCACATGGTCTCCAATGGAGAAGTTAGATAAAAGAATGAAGGAACTAAAGGGGGTATGCAACCCCATAGGAAGAACAATAATATCAACCAACCACAGCTCCCAGTGTCTAAGCCACCAGTCAAGGATAAGTCATGGAGGGACCAATGGCTCCAGTTGCATATGTGTCAGAGGATTGCCTTGTTGGGCATCAATGGGAGTAGAGGCCCTTGGTTGTGTGAAGGCTTGATTTCATGGTTTAGGAGAATGGAAGGGTGAGCAGGTAGGAGTGGGTGGGTAGGTGGGGGCACACTCTCATAAAAGCAGAAGGAGGGGGAAGGGATAGAGAGTTTCTGAGGGGAAAATCAGGAAAGGAAATAATATTTGAAATGTAAATAAATAAAATATCCAATAAGAACTTTCTACTAGGGCAGACTCCTAGCTTCTCTGCTCCTGGGAAGAAACCATATTCTGACCCATCCCAGAGGATTCTCTGCACTCAGAGCAGTTCTAAGAATACTCCCCCACAACCAAAAGTCCCAAAGCTGCAGTTGGGAGCCCAGAACACTAGGAATCCATCACCCACAAATACCCTGCCCTCCCTAATCCCATTCTGGTCCATCTGCCTGGTTCTTTCTGCTGGAGGAGACTCCTAGCTGGTTTGCTTCCATGTTGACACCATATTCTGACCCATCCCAGAGGATCTGCTGCACACAGAGCTCTTGACTCCTAGGCGGTCTGCTCTCATGAAAACACCTTATCCAGACACAATTGGCACTACTTCCTTCCAGTCTAAGCCTGTACCCTGAGCAAAACTTGGGTGCTAGCTCTGCAATGAATCTCACAATACCCAGAAGAAACTGGACTCCCAGGAGCTCTAACACACCCAAGATCATAGGATTTCAAGATCCCAAAGTCAGCCTGACTCTTAGGAGCTCAGACACCCAGGATTTCAGGATCACAGGATCACAGGATCACAGAGACAGTTGAACTCTGAGGAGTTCTGACACAACCAAGATCACAGGAGAGGCAGGCTCCAGTCAGAGACAGTGAGGACAGGTAACACTAGAGACAACCAGATGATGAAAGGCAAGCTCAAGAATGTAAACAACAGAAACCAAGGTTACCTGGCATCATCAGAACCCAGTTTTCCCACCATACCAAGTCCTGGATACCACATAACATAGGAAAAGTAAGATTCAGATTAAAAATCACTTCACATGTTGTTGATAGAGGACTTTAAGAAGGACATAAATAACTCTTTTAAAGAAATGTAAGAGAACACAGGGAAACAGGAAAAAGCCCACAAGAAGAAAACACAAAAATCACTTAAAGAATCACAAGAAAACTCAACCAGACAGATGAAAAATTTGAGGAAAACCACCCAGGATCTAAAAATGGAAGTAGAAACAATAAAGATATCACAAAAGGAGACTACCCTGGAGATAGAAAACCTAGGAAAGAGATCAGGAGTCCTACATGCAAGCATCAGCAACAGAATATAAGAAACGAGAGAAACTCAGGTGCAGAAGATACCATAGAAAACATTGACACAATGGGCAAAGAAAATGAAAAAAGCTAGAAGCTCCTAACCCAAAACATCCAGAGAATCCAGGGCAAAATGAGAAAATGAAACTTAAGGATAATAGGTATAGAAGAAAGTGAAGATTCCCAACTTAAAGAGCCAGTAAATATCTTCACCAAAATTATAGAAGAAAACATTCCTAACCTGAAGAAAGAGATGCCCATGAACATATAAGAAGCCTACAAAACTCCAAATAGACTTAGAGTAGAAAAGAAATTCCTTCTATCACATAATAATCAAAACCCCAAATGCACAAAACAAAGAAAGAATATTAAAAGCAGTAAGGGAAAATGGTAAAGTAACATATAAAGGCAGATCTATAAGAATTATACTAGATTTCTCACCAGAGACTATAAAAGCCAGAAGATCCTGGACAAATGCCATACAGACCCTAAGAGAATACAAATGCCAGGGCAGGTGACTATACCCAGAAAAACTCAATTATTATAGATGGAGAAACCCAGTTATTCCATGACACAACCAAATTTACACAATATTTTTCCACAAATCCAGCCCTACAAAGGATAATAGATGGAAAACTCCAACCCAAGGAGTGAAATTACAACCTAGAAAAGGCAAGAAAGTAATCTTCTTCCAATAAACACATAAGAAGATAGCCACAGAAATATAATTCCACCTCTAACAAGAAAAATAACAGGAAGCAGCAATCACTTTTCCTTAATATCTCTTAAAATCAATGAACTCAATTCCCCAATAAAAAGACGTACACTAACAGACTGGATACATAAAGAGGAACCAACATTTTGCTGCATACAGAAAATACACCTCAGTGACAAAAACAGGCACTTCCTCAGAATAAAAGACTGGTAAACAAATTTCCAAGCAAATGATGCCAAGAAGCAAGGTAGAGTAGCCATTCTAATACTTAATAAATTCAACTTTCAACCAAAAGTTATCAAAAAACATAAGGAAGGACACTTAATACTCATCAAAGGAAAAATCTACCAAGATGAAATATTAAGTCTGAATACGTTCCAAATGCAAGGGCACTCATGTTCATAAAAGAAACTTCACTAAAGCTCAAAGCACACATTGCACTTCACATAATAGTAGTGGGAGACTTCAACACACAACTCTCAGCAGTGGGCAGATCATTGAAATAGAAATTGACAAAGATACAGTGAAACTAAAAGTAGTTGTAAACCAAATGGATTTAACAGATATCTTTTGAGCACTTCATCCTAATACAAAAGAATATACCTTCTTCTAAGAACCTCATAGTACCTTCTCGAAAATGGATGAAATAATTGGTGACAAAACAGGCCTTGACATATACAAGAAGATTGAAATAATCCCATGCATCCTATCAGATCACGAGAGATTAAAGCTGGTTTTTGATAAAAACAAAAACAATTGAAAGTCCACATACACATGGAAGCTGAACAACACTCTATTCAATGGTAACTTGGTCAAGGAAGATCCAATGTATAGAAATGACTCAAGAAATTAGACTCCAGACAATCATTTTACCATATTAAAAAATGGGGTACAGAGCTAAACAAAGAATTTTCAACTGAGGAAACTCAAATAATGGAAAAGCACCTGATGGGACAAGCTGCCTTGCCTCAGGATTTTAGACCTTGTGGAACAGAAAATTAAAAAGAGAACTTATAATGACTCTTGTATTTTTCTTAAATGTGATCAGTATTCATACTCAATCATGTACTGGTCTTGAAATAAATTCAATATTGGAAATAACTGTCTTTGTTTGGAAGGCTGTTTCTGGACATTTTCAGGGACATATTTAGAAATTAGCTGCAGTTCTCTATAATGCTATGTTAGCAAGAGATAACATTGGTATGGGATCTGGATTTCAAACAAGTGTTAGTTCATGTATTAAGGCACTTTTAATTTTCAAGTTAAAATTACTTTTGTTTCTTCTAAATGTATGTTGCATTGATTGTACGCTTTCTTATAGTGTCAGTGTGTTGAATTTCAGCATGTCAGTTATGGAGGTCTGGCAACCAGCTTTTGTTTTATTGCCCTGAGTATTACAGTACCTCGGTATTCTGAAAAAAAGCTTGCAAGTATTAGAAGTGTGTCAGGCTTTAAGCAGAAGCAAGAGGGCAGTTGGCTTGATTATTACTTGTATAACAGCTTTAATTGTATTAACTGGTAGCACCACTGCTTCTTCAATTGCTTTGACACTAAAAGTTAAGGCAGCTACTTTTTTTAAATCATTTGCCTAAAAATATTGCTAATGTATTGAGTATACAAGAGGATTTAGATAGGTATTTGGAACAATGGATTGATGTTCTTTATCTTATTCAAATTATTGGAAAAAAGGTTCAGAGTTTAAGAGTAAGGAACCATCTCCAGTGTCCTGACAAATACTATTGGATTTTTTGTTACTTCTAAAATTTACAATGATAGTCATTATAATTATGAAAATGTTTAAAGACACTTACAGTGTATTTGGCATAATTCTAACACTTCTTTATATGTTTTAACTTTGCATAGAGAGATTGTGAATTTAAAGAATGATGTTCCACAGAGTGTTGATGCTGCATATAATGCTGATAAAATTATTCATGGGATGAGATCAATATTTCCATTTTGGTCAAGCTTTAACAATGGGATGCATAGCTAGATCATGCTAGCACTTTTTATTCTGGAAATATATTTATTCCTGTCCATCATGTTAATGCTTGTCATTAGTAACATCAACATGTTGTCAGTCAAAGTACACGGCTTGAACCTGAAAATGGACCCCCAGATAGACTTCTTAGTTTAACAGGCTGGGAAGCCAGTGGCTAAGATTCTGCACAAAGCCTTACCAACCTAAGACATAAGTGCACTGCTCTTGATAATGCATATTCCATGATGGGTAAGGAAGGCATCCTTGGTAGACCGACCTAGGATAGGCTCAGTCTTGTTTATGAAATAAAAAAAAGAGGGAAAATGTGGAGATATTTTGGGGCTTCTTGGCAGGAATCTGACACTGACCAAAGACAATGACATGGGTTGCTTGGCAGGAATCTAACATTGTCCAAGGACAAGGAAATGGGCTTCAGGCAGGAATCTGACATTAGGCTAGAAAAAAGTAATTTCAGGAAGGAATCTAAATCTTAGGTTAGAACAAAGAAGTAGGTTTCAGGCATGAAAATGACTTTTGGCAAGGAGAGGGAAGTAGGCTCAGATATTTTCGTTATCCTGATAAGCTTTTAGAAACAGTAATCATGGGATTGATCACAGGAGTTTATTTATTGTCTTGCTTGTTCTTTGGCTATTTGTGTTTATTGTCTTGCTTGTTCCTTGACTATTTGCATTTATTGTGTTGCTAGTTCCTCAACTTAGAAGTGACCTTAATTTACATTGAACATGTAATTAAAATGGTATAAAACCCGATTCAGAAAAAATAAAAAATAAAAACACAGAAAAAATCCAATTAAACAAAACACAAATCTTAAAAAGAAAGAAGGAAGGAAACCAGGGAGTCTTGGGGGCTATGGCCTTTTCTGGCTTCATAAGAAGATTCTATAAGCTCATGGATATATATTGTAATCTACTTTATGCAATTTAAAGTTTATAGAAATACATCATTGAGCAAGAAATACAAAGAAATATTCAGCATCCTTAGCAATCAGGGAAAGAAAAATCAAAAGAGCTTTGAGATTTCATTTTATAGCTGTCAGAATAGCAGAGATCAAAAACAGAATTGCCATCTCATGCTGGCAAGAATGTAGACTAAGAGGGATACTTTTCCACTGCTGGTGAGAGCAGAAATGTATACAGTTATTTTGGAAGTCAATATTTGCAACAGGACTACCTTAAGATACAGTTATACTACTCCTGAACATGTACCCAAAGAATGTTCCAACTTATCATTTGTACTCTTGCTCAACTATGTACATAAAAGCTTTATTCATAATAGCCACAAATTAGAAACCACCTAGATGTCCCTCATCCGAATTGATAGAGAAAATGCTATACATGTACAATGCTATACATGTATAATGGAGTAATACTCAGCTATTAAAAACAATGATATCTTGAAATATTCAGGCAAGTAGATGTAAATAGAAAAAAAAAATCATCCTGAGTTGGTTAACCCAAACCCGGAAAGACAAACATGGTGTGTATTCACTTATAAGTGTATATTAGCTATAAAGTAAAGGACATTTGTTCTGTGGTCCAGAGACAAATAGTAAGTAATAAAGACGGATAAAGAGTTAATGCATGCATCCCCCTGGGAAGAGGAAATAGAATAGATTTTTTTGTGGGAGAAGATTTCCTGTTGGTTTTTGTCAAAATTGTAAATAGAAGATATTCCAAAATACTACTACTGGGTATTACTATTGCCCTCTCAATATGCAAAGTAACTTTTATTGTTGAGGATTACTTGCAATACAGACACTATTTCCAGAGCTCAACTGGCTTGAAAAGTCCTCCCTAAAAACTAGCGTTCATAGTTTCAGAAGGCACCATACAATCTTCCAGAGAAGGTACTCAACCAATAGATGCCTAACCAGCTATGATACCTATGAACTATAACAATGGCCATCATGGTATAGTACCTTAAGCGTGTAGTAGTGATGGACACAAATTGACAGTAATCAATAGCTTTATAATTAAATGAGAGCCATTCACCATAAGGGAAATCATGCCTGATAATAGAAACACAGCACTACTGAAATCACAGGCATCAGAGGAAAACCATGAAGCACCACTTTACTGGGCCGACATGATCTCTAACTAGCTCAAAACATTTGTTATTATACTCAACACATAAACTGTAGCTCTCATTTATCTTTGCACATTTAACTTTAATCTTTGTCTTCAAAGAAGCATTCTTAAATATATGAGGCTAGATTTCATTTTTAATTCTGAGTATCCTTAATATCTGTAATCTGTAAAATATTCTTTTCATGGTTCCAGTAATAAATGTCAAAACAAGGACTTCCAAACTCTGACAAGATTAGAGTATAACTGTCAACATTACTTATAAAAATCAATAAGTATTGACAACATGTAGGTAAACTCATCAGTAGTAATAAATGTGTCAAATGTTTTGCAAAGGCTCTTCCTTCCCTTATTACCATTTTACCTGATTTATTTCAGGTATTAGAATTTTATTATTTTTTTCTCTTGTTTTGAACTAAAGGATGCCAAAGTTCTTTTATTTATGTGTTTTATATCACTCAGAATTTATCATATTAGAATGTAAGACTGAGGCATTTAAAGAAGATAGATTGAATTTTTAAAAGATGTTCAATTTTGTGATTAGTTTTTATTTTACAATTTCTTGCATGTATCCACATGTTCTGATTACAATGTACTCTGTACTCTGTCTATCCTACCTTATCTACAGCACCTTGCTATTACTTTTTGCCCACTATCCACATCTAAGGCCTTTTGGTGTAGGATCCATTTATTTCTCTTGTTGTCATTTCATTACATTTCAAAACATTATCCCATCTTTACTGTTTAGTTTTAATCTACTTAACTGTATGTTCTTTGATGAACTATGTATCTATTTTTTTTTTTTGCAACTGTTATGAGAACACATTTTTACCTTAGGTGTGCTTGGATTTTAACTTAGAGTTTAACCTGATAATGACACCATAACACTAAATGTAAACATATGTCACCCAAAGTGTTTTGTTCTTCATGCACTATTTATCCAAAGTATTGTGGAACACACAGGCACAGTTAACTCTCTCTAGTCTGAAATAAACTGGATAACAATAACTCTTCAAAGATCAATTTGAGAGAGCATAATTGATACTATGTAAAAGACAGCTAGATTTACTTTTTTCACCCTGAAGTGAAAATTATGATGAAAATATTCACAACCAGGGCAGAAAGGGGAAATTTTTCTGATCTACATAAAATTGGTACCATCTGCTTACTATTTATTTTTAAAGAAAATGATACTAATATGTATAGTATACAAGTTTGGGGCTGGAATTTTTAATATCTTGATTTGATTTACATAAACTTAACTGGAAATTGTACTTTATTTTGTCCCAATTTTAGGAGAAAATTGACTCAAAATTGCTCATTGAAATTAGGGAACCCAAGGTTTTACCTTGTGCTGTGGCTGGACTTTGTAATGTATAAGCTTCACACAGGTTATACTAGTTTTGAAGGCATGAAGGAGTAATAAAGAACATCTAAGGCTCAGCACTGTGAGAGGCTGAGGAAAGCCATTAATGGTGAAGAAGGTACAGCCTCAGTTGCAATTGATGCTCCAGGACTGAAAGGGTCATGCAAAGGAGTTGAGGCTTGGCCCTATGATGACATCCTATAAGATGCTGTTGTTGAAGCCTAGTTACAGTGGAAGACAGCAGTGTTTCGGAGATGCCAGTACCATGAAATGACCACCAAGAACAGCAGCAGCAGTGGAGTTTAGGCAGCTGAAACCTAGAAGAAAAGGTGTGTGCTGTAAAGGGCTGGGGTGGAGAAGTGACCCAAGCCCTTGGAAGAGCCCCAAAAAATTGTGAGTTGGATCATAGATATTGGCCATTTGGAATTTGATTTTGCTTTTGATTGTGACTGTGCCATGATATTTTCCCTCTTTAAACAGGAAAGTATTTTAATGAAGCCCATAATTAAGAGACTTTTAATTGTAAAAAGACTTGGAATTTTAAAAGAAATTGGATATGTTAAAGAGACTGAAATTTTAATATGTAAGAATTTGCATAGACTGCAGGGATTTTAAAGCTATTTAGATCTTGGGGATAAATAAGAAAGTAAGGGCTGAGTCTTAATAGTTGACAAGGGGTTAATTGTACTGGCTGGTTTTGTGTCAACTTGACATAAGCTTGAGTTATCACAGAGAAAGAAACTTTAGTTGAGAAAATGTTTCAGTGAGATCCAGCTGTAAACCATTTTCTCAAGTATTGATCAAGGGGGGAGGGCCCCTTGTGAGTGATACCATCCGTGGGCTGGTAGTCTTGGATTCTGTAAGAAAGCAAGCTGAATAAGCCAATAAGTAACATCCCTCTATGGCCTTTGCATCAGCTCCTGATTCTTGAACTGGTTGAGTTCCATTCCTGACTTCCTTTGGTGATCGACAGCAATGTGGAAAGTGTAAGCTGAATAAACCCTCTCCTTCCCAACTTGTTTCTTGGTCATGATGTTTGTAAAGGAATAGAATCCCTGACTAAGACAACAGCTAACTGGTTTGCTTTTCCCTGTAGAAAACTAAACCCTCACACTGTCATCTGTCCTCAGTTGCCTATAATTCTTTAGGTAGAATTGAGACCTCATAATCTACCCTGTGCACTTCTACATGTTCATTTGTTGATATGTTGCTGTTTTATTATTATTATTCAGTCTATATTGATGGAATTTTCACATCATCAATGGTCTACACCAATTTCTATTAGAGACTGACAACTGTGCAAGGATCATGTATAAAATGATATAACATACAGTAGAAAAGAAAAAAACTCACAAAATTACTCCTATGATAAGTAAAAAAACTAAATCAAGAGGATTCCATTGTTAAAGACAATACCTACACATGTCATTGACTATGAAGAAGTAAAGTTAATACCTACAAAAATGTCTGTACAAAATTCATGTAACATTGTCTTGAGTACTAGGATGTTCTCTCCACAATAGCAAAAGAAAAATGTAAATACTAACTGGACCGAACAGACCCAGATCAAAAATAGAGTCCTGCCTACAAGATATACTAAGGCAATGGTGGCCCAAAACTTGTAGAAATAATGAAGTAATAACTGATTAGAATTAAGAATCACTCCCTGAGAATGATGAATCCAATATTTGACACGGCCTGCTTGACCAAAAATTACTAAGACTAGATAGACCATGAACTTAGAAAAAATACAGTACTAATTACAGTTAGACCAGAAAGATGGCAACATTTGAAATATAAATAGATAAAGTAATTTAATAGAAAGAAAAATGCTTTTATACATCAGTTTCTATTTTTAATTAATTAATTTGGGCTAATGTCCACTTATCCGTGAATGCGTACCATGTGTGTTCTTTTGTGATTGAATTACCTCACTCAGGATGATATTTTCTAGTTCTGTCTATTTGCCTAAGAACTTCATGAGTTCTTTGTTTTTAATTGCTGAGTAATACTCCATTGTGTAAATGTACCACATTTTCTGTATCCATTCCTCTGTTGATGCATTCATTTACATCTCAAATTATATCCCACTTCCAGGTTTCCCCTCTACCAACTCCTCATCCCACATCTGCCCTTTCCTGCACACTTTTGCCTGTATGAGGGTGCTCCCTCACCCACCCTACTTCTCCTGCCTCACCTCTGGCACATTCCCTTATGTTGGAGAATCAAACCTCCATAGGACCTTGGTCCATCCTATCCTGCCTGGGTATGTGGAGCCGTGGATCCCTCCAGGTACACTCCTTGGTTGGTTGACTAGTTCCTGGGAGTACTGGGTGGTCTGGCCAGCTGATGCTATTCTTCCTATGGAGTTGTGATCTTCCTCAGCTCCTCCAGTTCTTCTGTGAGCTCCCCCACAAGGGTCCCTGAGCTCAGTCTTATGGTTGATTCCCAGCATCCACATCTTTATTGGTCACTTGTTGGCCAAACCTCCAAAGGAGCAGCCACACCAAGTTCCTGTCAGCAAATGCCTCTTGTCAATAGCAACAGTGTTGACTTTGGTGTTTGCAGGCAGGAAGGACCCCAAGGTGAGGCAGTTCTCTTGATGGACCATCCTTCAGATCTGCTTCATGTTTTTTTTTTTTTTTTTTTTTTTTTTTTTTTTTTTTTTTTTTTTTTTTGTCTCTGTTCTTCCTTTGGACAGGAACATTTCTGGGTTAAAAACTTTGAGATGGGTGTGTAGCCCCATCCCTCCACCAGGGGCCATGTGTATCTACTGGAAGTGATCTCTATAGGTTCTATTTCTCCTTCTCTGCTAAAATCATCCCCACTGGATCCTGGAAGACTCTTCTTTTCGTGGCATCTGGAACCCTCCAGTGGCTAATCCCATTTCCTTATCCTTCCTGCTACATATTTTTATTTGATTTTCTGGCTTGTTGTACCTCTCTCTTGTCTCCTCCAATATCTGATACTGCTCCCTCTATTTCCTTCCCTCCTCTCCCTCCTAGGTCCTGCCTGCTCACCCTCCACCTCCCACTATCAACCTCATTCGTCTTCAATGGAGGACTGAAGCCACCACACCCCTGTCTTCCTTTTTTTCATATCATTCTTGCTTCACAGAAAACATATAAGGTTGTGGGGTGAAGACTGTTTCAATTCTTTCTCATATGGAAATGAATCCCTCTTATAAGATTCACTAATCCCCCTTCAGTGCACATACACATAAACAAACACACATATCTCAACATTATCAAGTAAAGCTCTGTTTAATTTGTGAAATACATTCTATTTTATAAGTTCACCACTTTTTTGTCAAAATATTCATATATAATTTTTTATTATATAGAATCCTTTATTCTGAGGTATAATTTCTGTAGTGAAAATGATCCCAATGGTTTCTTAGTTCTCTATTTAATTTCTTTTTCCTTTTAATGAAAATAATTTTTTTCTCACATAATATATCCTGATTGCATTTTCTCCTCCCTCTACCCCTCTACTTCTTGTAGTTCCTCACATCCTCACTTGCCATCCAGACCTCACCCTATCTGTCGATTATTATAAAACAAAGTAATGTACAAGGAAAAATGATACAATGAACTATAATGACATAACAGAAAAGCTAGCATATCCAACAGTTGACACCAGTTAATGATCTGTGCTTTATTCTATTGGGAACATCTATATGCTCAACTCTTCTGAATTGTGTGTGCAGCATTTATTTATGTGTAGGCTGATCAAGCAGCCCTCATTCTGTCAGCAGTATTTGTGTTAAACTGCATGCATTTATTTTAAAGAAAATACTCAAGTGGGTTCTTTAAAGCCTGTTCTCAGTGCAGTTTGTATGCAACTTTCCTCAATGGTAATGCCAGAGAAAAACTTACACTGTTTAGCCTTATTCTATCTTGTTATTAGTGAAACTGTTCTGTCATCTTTTAGTAGTTGAAAAGTCTTTAATAATTGATCATGTTATCTATGAGATGACTACTTTGCTGTTCAATTCACTTGCAATATCATATATTTTACTTCTTATGTGCTCCTTCCATATATCTATTTATCCTTTCAGTTTTAATTCATTATTTACTCCTTTCAGTATATGTAATATTTCCAACATGTGAACAAAGCACTATAAATAAATGTAAATAAATATACATAAATAAATGTAAATGCTATGCCTAGTTTAAAAACAAACAAACAAACTCAAAAGAGTTCTTTAACTCTATTTTGTATCACTCATGACATGTGTACCTCACATTGGCCTGATATTGAACTTTTGTCATTGAAGCCTGTCTGTAAGATTCCACAAGCTCTGCCTAATGTTTGGCTGTGTGCTTTTGCATCTATTTGCATCAGTTGCTGGGTGAAGCCTCTCTGATGACAATCATTTTAGCCTCCTGTCTAATAATATTACAGAATATCATTAACAGTGTCAGTAGTGTGCTCCTTCACATCACATGAAATTCAAGTTGGACCATTCGTTATTTGGTCATTCCCTCAATTTTTGCCTCATTTTTACCTATATACATCTTGTAACCAGGATAACTTGTAGATTGTAAGTTTTTGTCTGGATTGGTGTCACAATCCCTCAATTTCAGGTTTGGTCTGGTTACTGGGGATCACCATTTTAGGCTCCATATCCCCCATTGCTAGGATTCTTAGCTAGGCTCATCCCCATAAATTCCTGGGAGGTTCCATGGCCCTTGGTTTCTACATCATCCCAGAGATGTGATTCCTTCATATACATACATACATACATACATACATACATACATACATACATGTATATATATTTGGATATTTTCTTTGTTTACATTTCAAATGATATCCACTTTACTGGTTCCACCCCCTGACCTGCTTCTATGAGGGTTCTCCCCCACACACCCATCCACTCTCTGATCCCAGCCCTGCCAATCCCTGACATTGGAGCGTCTGTCATATAGATCTTTCACTCGCTTGATTAGAGTGACAAGAAGATAGTTACTATTGTGAAGGGTGTTATTTCACTAATTTCTTTCTCAGTCTGTTTATACTTTGAGTAGAGGAAGGCTACTGATTTGTTTGAGTTAATTTTATATCCAGCCACTTTGCTGAAGCTGTTTATCAGGTTAAAGATTTCTCTGGAGGAAGTTTTAGGATCACTTAAGTACACTATCATATCATCTGCAAATAGTGATATTTTGAATTCTTCGTTTTTAATTTGTATCCCTTTGACCTCCCTTCATTCTCTAATTGCTACAAATTCACGTACTATATTGAATAGGTAAAGAGAGAGTAGGCAGCCTTGTCCAGTCTCTGATCTTTGAGGGATTGCTTCAAGTTTCTCTCCATTTAGTTTGATGTTGGCTACTGGTTGGCTGTATATTGCTTTTACTATGTTTAGTTATAGACCTTGATTTTCTGATCTTTAAAAGACCTTTACCATGAAGGGATGTTAAATTTTGTCAAATGCTTTTTCAGCATCTAGTGTTATGTTCACGTGGTTTATTTCTTTGAGTTTGTTTATATATTGAATTATGTTGATGGAGTTCCATATATGAATCATCCCTGTATCCCTGGAATGAAACCTACTTGATCATGATGGATGATTGTCTTGATGTGTTCTTGGATTTGGTTTGTGAGAATTTTATTGGGTATTTTTGCATGTACATTCATTAGGGAAAGTGGTCTCTTTCTTTGTTGAGTCTTTGTGTGGTTTCGGTGTAAGCATCATTGTGGCTTCATAGAACAAATTAGGTAGTGTTCTTTCTGTTTCTATTCTGTTAAACAGTTTGAATAGTATTGGTATTAGGTCTTCTTTGAAGGTCTGATAGAATGCTACACTAAACCTTTCTAGTCAGGAATATTTTGATGGGAAACTTTTAATGAATGCTTCTATTTCTTTAGGGGTTATGGGACTATTTAGATGGTTTATATGATCATGATTTAACTTTGGTACCTGGTATATGTCTAGAAAGCTGTCCATTTCATCCACTCTTTCCATTTTTGTTGAATGTAGCCTTTTGTAGTAGAATCTGATGATTTTTTGGATTTTCTTGGTTTATGTTATATCTTTATATCTTTTTTTTCATTTCTGAATTTATTAATTTAGGAAATGTCTCTGGCCCTCTGGCTAGTCCGGCTAAGGGTTTATTTATCATCTTGATTCACTCAAAGACCCAACTCCTTGTTTTGTTGATTCATTGTATAGTTCTTTTTTTTTTCTACTTTGTGATTTCACACTTGAGTTCTATTATTTCCTGCAGTTTACTTCTCTTGTGTGTATTTTTTTCTGTTTGTTCTAGAGCTCTCAGGTGTGTTGTCAAGCTGCTAATGTATGCTCCCCCCAGTTTCTTTTTGTAGGCACTTATAGCTGTGAGTTTTCATATCAGCTCTGCTTTCATGTGTCCCATAAGTTTGGGTATGTTTTGCCTAGTATCTTTCAACATCCGTGGACTCAATTTCCAAATAAAAAGACATAGACCAACAGAGTGAATTTGTAAACAGGACCCATCATTTTGCTCCATACAGAAAACACACCTCAGGGACAAAGACAAATGCTATCTCAGTGTAAAAGTCTGGAAAATTAGTTTTTAAGCATATGGTCCCAAGTAGCAAGCTGGAATAGCCATTCTAATATTGGTGCATTTCCCTAATGGCTAGGGATGTTGAACGTTCTTTTAAGTCATTCTCAGTCATTAGTGCTTCCTCTGTCAGGAAATCTCTGTTTAGCTCTGTACTATATTTTTTTAAATTGGGTTATTTGATTTGGTGATGTCAAATATATATATAATTTAGATATCACCCATCTGTTGGATTTTGGGTTTGTGAAGATTATTTCCTGTTTTGTAAGCTGCTATTTTGGTTTTTTAACAGTTTCCTTTGCCTTACAGAAAATTTTCAGTTCATGTGATCCCATTGTTGATTTTTGTGCCTGAGCTATTGTTGTTCTGTTGAAAAAGTTGTCTCCTGTCAATTTGTTTAAGACTGTTTCGCATTTTCTTTTCAATAAGGTTTAGTGTTTCAGGTTTTATGTTGAGGCCCTTGATCCACATAAACTTGGATTTCATACAGAGTGATAAATATAGTTTCATTCTGCTACATGCAGACATCCAGTTAGATAGGATATACATTCATCCTTCTACATGCACACATCCAGTTAGATGGGCAAACTTTATTGAAGTTATTTATTTTCCTCATTGTATGAAGTGGCTTTCTTTGTCAAATATCAAGTGTCCAGAGTTGTTTGGTTTTATTACTGGTTCTTTGATTCTATTCTGTAGATCAATCTGTCTGCTTTTATGCCAATACCATGTGGGTTTTATTAATGCTGTTCTGTAATACAGCTTAAAATCAGGCATCGTAAGATCTCTAGAAGATCTTTTCTTGCACAAGATTGTTTTATCTATCCTGTTTGATTTTTTTATTTTTTGTTTGTTTCATTATCCATATGAAACTGAGTACTGGGTTTTCAAGGTCTATAAAGAATTGTATCAGAATTTTGATGAGAATTGCATTAACTCTGTTGATAGATTCTGATAAAATATACATTTGTGCTATGTAAATCCTACTGAACCATGAATATGGGAGGTATTCTATCTTCTGCAATCTTCAACTTTTTTTATTCAAAATTTTGAAATTCTTTTTATATAGATCTTTCACTTGCTTGGCTACAGTTATGTCAAGATATTTTATATTATTTGGAGCTACTATGAAGGGTATTGATTTCCTAATTTCTTTCTCAGTCAATTTATAATTGAATATAGGGAGGTAAGTCATTTTTTGAGTTAATTTTGTATTCAGCCACTTTTCTGAAGGTGTTTACTAGCTATAAAAGTTCCCTGATCAAAACTTTCATGTCATTTATGTAAACTATCATATTGTCTGCAAATAGCAATACTTTGACTTATTTCATTTATTCCCTATACTTATCCTTTTCCTCTAGCTACAACTTCAAATACTTCATTGAAAAAATATGGAGAGAGTTGTCAGCCTTGTATTTTCCCCAACTTTAGTGTTATAATGGCTTTGTATTTCTCTCCATTTAATGTGATGTCAGCTATTCGCTTGCTTTAATTTGTCTATTTTGTTTAGGAATTTCCTTTGTATTCCTGATCTTTTAAAACATTTCTCAAGAAAGTTGTTCATTTCTTTTAGATTTTCCAATTTTGTGGAGTAGAGGTTCTTGAATTCAGACCTAATGTTTCTTTAGATGTCTTTGGTGTGTGTCGTTTCGTCCCCCATTTCATTCCTGGTTTTATTAATTTGGATCTTTTCTTTCTGTCATTTAGTTAATAGGATAAAGGTTTGTCTACCATGTTCATTTTCTTGAAGAATCATCTCTTTGCTTTTTTGATTCTTTTTATTGTTATCATTTTTTCTATTTTACCGATTCCATACCTGAGTTGAATATATCCTGTAGTCTATGCTTCTTTTTGTGTTTCCTTCTTTTTGTTCTGGAGCTTTCAGGTGTGCTGTTAAATCACTAGTATGAGAGCTCTCTAATTTCTTCATGAAGGCATATAGTACTATGAACTTTCCTCTAAGTACAGCTTTCAGTGTGTCCTATAAGTCTCAACATATTCTCAATTAACATTCATTAAATTCAAGAAAGTATTCAATTTATTTCTTCCTTTACTCTGTGATCTTTAAGTAGATGGTTGTTTATTTTCATGTGTTTGTTGACTTTCTGCTATTTTTGTTGTTGTTGAAGTTTAGGTTAAATCCATGATAGTATAATAAGATACAGAAGGGAATCTGAGTTTTCCTGTATCTGTTGAGGCTGGCTTTATGTCTGAGTATCTAGTCAGGTTTGGAGTAAGTTATGAAATGTACTCAGAGGAGGTACATCCTTTTGTGTTTGTGTAAAACATTCTGTTAGGTTCATTTGAGTCATAATGACTCTGAGTTCCATTATTTCTCTGTTTAGTTTCTGTCTGGACCATGACCTGTCCATGGGTGAGAGTGGAATGTTGAAGTCTCCCAATATTAAAGTGTGAGTTTGATTCAATCTTTAGTAATGTTTCTTTTATAAATGTGAGCATTCTTGCATTTGGGACACAGATATTGACAATTGAGATATAATTTATTTTGATTAACATTGGATTCAAAGCAAATGCTTTCCATTTATATATTAGAATGGCATCATCAGCTTGCTTCTTGGATCCATTTGTTTGGAAAATCTTTTTTTCAGTCCTTTACCACCTATGTTTGACTTTGAAGAGTGTTTCTAGTATCCAGTCAAATAAACATTTGGATCCATTCTTTGTTATCCTGTGTCTTTTTTCACAGGGAATTCATTCCATTGATCTTGAGAGATAATGGCCATTGATTGTTAATTTCTATTATTTTGATGGTTGTGGTGGTGCTGGTGGTGGTGGTGGTGCTGGTGGTGTGTGTGTGTGTATATATAAATTTCTTCTTTTGTATCTTCTATGCTTAAGTTGTCTCTCTCACCTGTCAAATTCTGTTGGTGATACTTATCTGAAGTTCCTGTTCAATTATAATAATTTTCCATCTCTAGAATTGCCTCAGCTCCTCTTTTTGTTGTTCTGTTTTGTTTTTTTATTTGTTTGTTGTTTTTTCTTCCACTGTGTTGTAATATTCAGGGCTTGACATAGTGTCATATTGCACTGTTATTGATTGTATTCTTATCCTGGTGTTTAATCATCTGGATTTTCTGAATTATTACACATTTAGACACTAATTTTGGTGTTTATCTTACAGTTATTTTTTTAGATGGAAAAAAATAACTGTAAGATTGCAGAAGATAGAATATCTCCCATATTCATGGTTCAGTAGGATTTACATAGCACAAATGTATATTTTATTATAGATGGTTTTTGCTTGATTTCTCTTCTCTCTTCTTCTATCTTGAATGGTCTGGGGTTCTGTTGATCAGCTATTCTTCAGGTCACTTAAGGTGTCTAGGCTGGTTTTTGTGTAGCCTGCTTAACATCTGTGTTTTGGGTACCAACATTGTCTCTGAGGTTATTGGAAATGGCATGGACTCCAAGAAAGCAAAGGTCTTCTCCCAAAATTATATGCTGGAACATGGAGTCCAGGTCATGGATGCCATTTATGGTTATAGGGTGTCCTTTAAAGAAAGACGGCAAGCATTGGACAGCATCTTTCTTGGGGTCCCCAATGCAGGTGTGGCCTCCTGAAAAGCAGGCGGTGCCATCAGTGGAAAATGGAGCCCAGGAGATATGACATAGATTATGGATATTGTGTGTGCTTTAAGGGGAGTTGCAAGACATACAGCATAGGGCAAAAATTACCTGGGTGTCCTTGGCCAGTGTATGCTCAGCAAAGGGAGACAGAGTTGTGGCTAAACCAACATTTACACTCAGATCCCAAACAGATGTAGAATTTTATAAATATAACATTTGAATTCTCACAGCCCTTTCACAATGACGATATCATACATCTGTAATAAAATAATCCTCAATTCATTAAACCTTTTGAAAATGCAATATCCTGGATAATATCAAGGACAAAATGATGTCTAAGAGTACCTGATTAAATGACTGACACATTATATATTTTGACAAATGATGTATATGAATATTTTCATGTATAATTTAATGTAATGTATAGCTATTAAATGCTTCCTAAATTTAAGTCTCTTACATACTGTATTTTAAGGATCATATATGCCACTTTCTAATATTCATCACTTTTGGTATCTTTGCTTTGTTTCACTCCATATAGATAACTTTGAAAGCATTAAAAACATTAGAAAAATTAGAGAATGACATTGAAATTAAAAATGATAAGTTAATAACTTCATGTACTTTTTATTCCTTTGTCAGGTGAATATTATCTATTATATTGTAAAACATATAAAAGAAGAGTATATAGTTCTAACATCTTTACAGAGTTGACACCTATTTTCAAATACTCAAGTTGAATTCATGCATGTCATATTTTTCCTGTTTGCTGGGAATATGGAAATAGTTTTGTTAAACTTAATAGCTGCTGTAAAATATTAACATAAGTTAAAGCATATGAGAGGGTTTACATGATATTGATATTATGGTTTGGTTTGTTTTAGAATTTTTTGAGAATTTATAAACCTCTAAAAATTCTTGTTCAATATTTATTGAGTCAGAATACACTTTGAAGTGAACAATGTCTGGAAAATTATGTTACACTCATGCTTCATAGATAAATTTTCCATAAGACTTTCCTGCAATACCTACTCTTTTATCTTGCACAAAGCTGGACATATATGGGCACTTGGGTATTACAGTTACAACTAGTATAATAAAAATTATCTTTCCATGAGAACTAGGACAAGAGTGCAGTATCAGAAACTTATTCATTCAGATGAGAAGAAATGCTCTTTTTCCTGTTACTTAGGTATGACCTTAACAAGAAAATCTTATCTCCATTGCTAGAAGACTAACTAAAAAATAGATAAGGAAATTCAAGAAGCAAATGCTAATTATGTACAGACATGAAGGGGCATCTATAGCTAAGGGAAAACTAAATGGTAATAGAAATTCTAAGTTACAAGATATATTATGCAATTTTACCCCCTTCACAAGCATAAACACAACTCAATAAATTTTATCAGCCAGATTGAAATTGTAGGTTGGAGAAGTACATTTTAATACTATAACATTAATATTGCTATTAAGTAAATATTTATTTTCTCAGGTGCTACATTAATTAAAGGAAAGGACAATGAGCTTGTGGAGTATCTTTCAAGCTAAAATGAAGTATGAAACAAGTCAGTTTACCATGTATTTAAATCTTAAGATGCAAACTATTGCATTCCTCCAGAGAAGCTATTAAACTGAGGAGAACAAAGTTTCAGGGTTATACATCAAATGAGAAGAGACTGTAGAACTGGCCAATAAAGCAAAGCCTTTCAAGCTTGTGATTCATAATATTAAAAAAATATACCACTCAGAGAATTAATAAAAAAGATCTCTTTGGTTATATGTTCTCTTTCTTTATTATTTTCCATTCTGATAACTGAAATCCCTTGTAATCAATGTAATATGACAAGAAGATTGCATATATTTGCAGTGACTGATGGAAAGAATACCTATATTTTTGTATTGCAAAACCTAGGAATACACAATTATAAACCACAAACATAAACAGTACAACTTAGATATGTCTTCTAAATTAAAAATTAAGTTAGAACAGCATCATTTTAATTGACCTGAAATTTTAAAGTATGAAGCACTAAATAGTAGAATACAACATATTGTAGCACTTTCACAAAATGATTTGTTCCCCAACCATAATAATAATAATAATAAAATCCTAGCTTGCACCCCATATAGGTTTATCCTATGCATTGTATTGCATGAAAGAGATGAGACAAAAGAATCGACATTATGTAGGCAGCATACTATACAATCTCCTACAAAATGCTTCTGTGGATGGAAAAAGAGACAGCAAGTGAGGACAAAAATGCGTGTGAAATGTTTTCATTTTTTATCTGGGATTCCATGTCCACAATGCCATTCATTGGTATTTTGAGCTATGCTTATGAACATTCAAGTGCCTATATTATAGCCCAATAAACAGCTTTAGCAAAAGAAATGAATGGTGTAAGTGCATTATTTAAAAAAATCGATGCATGTCTTTAAAATGGTTACAGGCAAGGCTTCACATCAAAACATGGGAGTTTTCTTCTTGAGTTATTGTAACAATTTTTTTATTTCATCACTTTCTATCCTCCTTTTCACTATGTCCATCTTACTGCTGGAGTAATCTATCAAAACGATATTTAAAAATCATGCTGATCACCTTTGAAAAACTCAATGGCTTTCTGTCCTTCTTCAGCCTCAGAATTTAATTTCCTATTTTACAGACATAACAATTGGCTAGCTGTCCACATTGAGCTGTTTCACAAATCATTCATCATGCTCATGTTTCATTCATGGCAAAACCTTACATACATGATCTCATTTTAACTCTAATAAAGAATAGCTTATCAAAAAAAAAAAAAAAGAGAGAGAACATGAGAGTTTTGTTTTTGACAAAAGTAAGTCAGGGGACAAGGAGAACAAATTACAGAGACTTTTTCCGGATGAAGGATGGTGAGAACAATGGGTATGGATTAGATTAAACTCAAATAGTTTTAATTTTTTTTCTGGAGTAATCAAAAAAGTTGTTTAAATTCAAATGCAATTTGTAGTCACAGATACATGCACATACAATTGTCTCCATCTACAGTTAAAAAGCTAGAAAGAGGGAATTTATATATAAAGAAATCCCAAAAGATCATGATCCATTTTTAAAAGTTGTCTGATTAAAAGGAAAGGAGGGACTATAAATGGAAAAATACCAGTTTTATCTTTATGCTATTTCTGTCCTATACTGTGCTGTGGAAACATTTGTTTCTGTTACTGTCTGTATATCCAAGTCTTATAATCATATTTTCTAAGTTAGGAGATATCTGAAAATTTTACCGTACTTAAAATGACTCATTTATTTTATTATTTTCCATGAGCAGGCTACATTTCAAGATATATTAACCCATACCACATTGAAAATAAACATAGGATAGTAGTATTTGCTCAAGAATGTGCAATGACTTCAGAGGGTCATCACCTGTAATGCTGGACTGTATATAATTCTCTGGGCCTATAGTTTACATTAAAAAGTCATTGTAACAATCTAAGATTTGAACTAAATACTACTCACTTGCTTTAACATATTTCTTGCACCCGTACATGCTTCCACCACAGTGGAGGAGGTTTCAATCTCCATCCTTTAATGTAATGTTCTTCCTGAGAAGAACTTTGCAGATAAACACAATATCAGTGTTGTCCACAGATAATACCCTGGAGATAATGAAATTCCTGGTTTACTGAGGCTCCTCCAATCATAATACAGTTGAAAGTCAAATATCTCAGAACTTGTGAGAGTGATTAGTGATCAATTAGGCAGCAGCTGAGACAGGACACTGTAGATAGTGTGACTAAGGAATGGAGAAAAAAATAATGAAGTGATGTCAACTAGAGAAATCTGTGATAAAGCACAGATCACTTTGCATGTCTAATCCTCAGCTCATCAGCTGGCACTGAGTTTGTTCTCCTAAATCGTCAAAAATATATGATCAAAGAACTACCCTATAGTCCTGACTCTCCTTATATGAAAAGAAACTTTGGTAGAAGTCAAGTTGTAGTGTTCCATTTTCATTGAAATACCAGAGAAGGTTGTATTTCTTATTTATTTATATTTTTCTTTTCTTGTTTTAACCACAGTGCCAATATTGTGACAGCTAGTCTGAAGGCTACAGAAAACACAGAGCAAAACAGTGGTGATGACTTCATGTATGGGTATATGTCTGTGTGTGGGGTGTATTTGTAGGGGAGGTGTATGTTGGTATGTATGTAGCTTAATTTGAAAATGAAGAAAACAATAAAAATGCTCTTACCAGAAAACTAAATGAACAAAATGTGACGGAATTGTACTGGAATCCTTATCATAAGCGTTATAGACAGAAATTGATATTTTGTATTTGATATTTTCATATTGAGTTCTTGAAGAACTAAAAAGACATTATTATTTCATTAGGCACATTGGAGTTGAATGCACATGCTTTGATCTTGAAGCAGAATTTTTTTAAAATAAAAATGTGCCATTGCCATTAGCTTATGGAAATATTTTTATATGGATATACTCATGCATAATAAATAATTTTTTAGTGCTAATTATTTGATACTTTTTGCTATCCAGGTATGGTTGTTTATTCAGATTATGTTATTCTATTTATGAAGGCTAACCTATCCAATACTTTGTCATCTATAATTTAAGGGTTAGGTGTTTACTAAATAGAGGAATGAGTAAGAGAAGGACAAGGAGTAAGAAAGTAAAAAAGACAAACAAGAAGAAGAAAATTAAAAGTAGCAAGACTAAAAAAGAAAAGTAGAAGGAGGAGGAGGAGATAGGAGTTCTGAAACAGCTCTACATGGACTCCTAAGTTTGTCATGGGTAATAATGTTTGTCAACTTGACATGACATAGAATCTCTAAGAGGTGAACTCCCAGAAATGTTTATGAAAGTTCACCAAGATAACATTCCTGTTGGTAGTAAGGCTCACTCTGAATTTTGACATTACAATTTCATGAGTTTCATTCATAAGTCAGCTCGAGCTGAAGCCATGCATTCCTCTCTTTCTGCTGCTGACTAGTGCCGTCTGTACCTGCCTCAGATATCATCATTTCTCTCCTCAAACTCTAGGTCTGATAAATTGTATTTCCTTACATTGCTTTCTCACATATTTTGTCATAGTAAAGAGACAAGCATCTCCTTTAATATGTGACATAGAAATCTCTTACCAAGTGATGTGGTGAGTATGTGAACAGTTACCTTGTCAAGTTTATTCAGCTTTTACACTGAAAATATTATTGTGGAGACATAGTTGCATATATCAATGTGTACATTTGCATGTTTTGTTATTTTGTATGTGTGAAGATGGGTCTGTGCAAAGAACTGTCAATTTGTGATACCAAAGACCTTACTCATGTCTGTGTTTTCTTCAGAATATGAACTTTGATAATCATGTATACAACTGTATGCTTGTGAATTAAGTAGCTTTACAGAATAAATTAGATCTATTTCAGAAAAATCACTTATGCATTCATTTTTGTAAGAGTATCACAATGAAACAATCTGATTTTTAAGTGGCAAGCAAACTATTATATAATTAAGATGTATGACTTTTTGAGTGACTCCTTAATATCTACCCTTTCAATCAATTTTCAATAGGAAACACATTCTTAGATGTATTTAGCATAATTCTTATTTTGTCTGATTTTTACATTCTACAAACATGCACTTTTTATGCAGAATATGCAATGGCAAATTTGTTAACATGTAAACATGTGTTTTTGTACTTAAAATGTAATTTACTCTTTTACTTTGAATAAACATCTTAACATTCTACATACAAAATTATGTTACTAATTTAGGCAATGAAAAATTTAATACAGAATACAGTTTTCAGAATACACTTAGCATGTGGAACATTTGTCTTTTTACTAATTTCTATTCATGTTGATTTTGCAGTATTTGTCACCTAATAATGTCTATACTGTCTTATTTTCAAATGCTCAATGTTGACAGCAAGAAAGAGGCGAGTAATTTTGATTCATGTGAAATTGTATGTATTTGCACTTCGGTTTCACTGATTAACATTTAAACTGAGTTTTGGGAATTTGGTATTTTTGTATCATTTTATCACTCTACTCTCCATATACTATTTATAGGGCAGTCTATCTTATACACATTTGTGACACGAGCAATAGAAAGGTTGCAAATAACCGAACTGAGCAGAGTAAGTGAGAATAGGATAGGTCAGATTCACTCTGGCAAGAAATTGAATGTTACAATGGACCCAAATTTATTTTGGGAATTTGTTATAAACCACTAGATGAAAAACACCATGAAGTTGAGGAAATGGCCTGTGAAATAAAAGGAGCCTGTGATAAAAGGGGAGAGAACTGATGAAGGACTTTAATTACCTAGCATAAGGCTGAAAATTCAAAAAAAAATCAGTTAGGAACTGCATAATATCACTTCTAAGCCATTTGTATCACTTCTAGGTGATACAAAGAACCTGGTCTTCAGCATTTATTACTCTGATGATAGTTGCTCTTATCCTAGGACAGGCTTGTTATTATCCCATGTAGAAAACTCCTCTCATGTGTTCTAGATTTTTTTTCAAGCTCAGGACATTGGTCTTTAAACTTCTACAAAAAAAAGTCATCACTGTCAAAGAAACAAAAATCTACACTGTTTTAAATATCAATTGTGCTATATTTATCATTTAATTTATAGCATTTTCAAAAATAGAATTTAAAGACAGCTTAGAGCTATACATGAAAATTTACCTTGTTTAGAGATAAAAATCAAAAATTTTTATTCTCTAAAAGTGTGACAACCCAAGTTCCAGAAACTATGTTTAGCTTAATCTACCATAAAATTTAACAAAAGCGTAAAATGTTTGCACTTTTTAAAATGTATGTGTTAAAATAGCTCTGTAGTAAGAAGACAAAGTGATTTTCCTGATAACTCACTCCAAATTTGTCATTTTCTGTAACTGATAGTAGCAGAATACTTTGCTTAAGCACCATGCTTTTGAATGTCAACTCCTGGTTTGTAGGCCCAATATATTACTTGTTAATTTAACATCATGGTCATGTTCAGGTTTCTTTGATATCCCAGTCTCTCCTTTGTAAAATAAACAAAGTCACACCAACCTATGTACTTAGCGACTTAAGTGAAATAATAAAATTCTGACAATATTGTCTACTCTGTGTCAACTGTTCTATCAGAGTTACATTGTTTTATCAGAGTGAGCTTTCAATATTCACGCTGTTATTTTACTTTTCAAGGCAGAGACAAATGATTCTATCTGCAGGCTCATATTGTTTTACTGACAAATTTAAAAATGCCCCTGGGGCTGGCTTGGAAATAATATAATTGGTTTTCTTTGGGGTAGCATTAATGTAGAGAAAGTTTTATGTTTAGAAGTATATAAATCCATATTCCGAGATTTACCAAGTTATCTGCATAAACCAGTCATTATTTGAACATTTCCTGGTGATTCAGACAGCTATTTTCTGCTATCTGACTAGCAGTGGATAGGAACATTTCTCCTTGATTTAAAACTGAGGCAGATTTCTTTAAATGCAAATACTGCCAGCTTTTATGATAGATTCTAAGTAATAAAATCAGCCTCTGTGTTTAATATTCAGATACTCTCTGCTTTGGAAAATTAACCTTGCTCAAAATAACAGTAATATTTAATTCACTTTGACAAATGCCACCAAAAAGTTAGATCTCTTCCCCAAGAAGCTTATGTATTAAAATCCAGATACGCATAGTAACAGCCAAGTTTACCATATGTGATCTTTATAAAAGCGTGATAGGAGTTAAAGTTGAATTCAATGTCCATAGGTTTTGTATTACTTCCTGGACATTCCTAGTACCTTCTGATCCAAAAATTCTATATCATGCACCACTAAGAGCTTGTGGGTGGTAATAACTTCTGTAGTTATCTCCCATAAATTTTCCCTCCCTGGGAACAAACGTTATGATCTAAACTAAGGCTATGTGAGAGAATGCAATTTGGAGGTAAACAGGAAATAAATTGCTCCTCATATCATAATCCTTTGGCATTAAAATGCATCTGATATTAAGCTATCCATCAGAACCAAGCACTGTAAATCTTTATTATACATAACACATGCAAAATAAAGATAAATAAATAAATAAATTAGACATAGACAGCTTAGGTTTCAGGGCAATCTCCAAAATTGTTAAGGATATATATATAGAGAGAGAAAGAGAGAAATCTTATTGGGAAAGAATTTGAGTAGGCTTCTCCATGTTAGACTTCTTTACCTGAAAGACAAATATTATTGTACACATAAATACTCAACCAATTAAAAAATTCTTATCAAATTTTAATTGGTAATTACCTGATAGTTTTAGAAGGGTTAGAGGTATAGTTCAGTCATAGAGTACTTGCCCAGCATATTGAAAGTCTAGGATCTGTATCTAATACCACAAGAAAAATAAATACTACAAAATCTTCACATTAATTAAGCAAAGTTTAAAGATAAAAACAATCATTCTTCCATGGCTCCAGATACATTGCATCAGAGGATGGCCTTGCCTGACAGGAATGGGAGAGGAGGCCCTTGGTCCAGGGGAGGTTTAGTGTCCCAGCATTGGGCGATGCTGGAGGGGTGGGGCCTGAAAATGTGGTTGGGTAGGGGAGCACCATCATAGAGGCAAAGAGGTGGGTGGAGAACAGATGTAGGATGGGAGTTGGTGGAGTGGGTTATCATGGGATGGGGGTGGGTGGAGGGAATAGCCTGGAAGTGGGATATCATTTGAGATGTAAGTGAATGGAATAATTAATTTTAAAAAATCATTCTTCAACTCACAAATTGACACATCAGTGAAACAGAAACTAAAAAGAGACACAGTGAAACTAACAGAAATTATGAACCAAATGTATTTAACAGGTATCTACAGAACATTTTAACCTAAAACAAAAGAATATATCTTCTTCTCAGTACCTCAAGGTATCTTCTCTAAAACTGACAATATATTCAGACACAAAACAAGATTCAACAAATACAAGAAGTTTGAAATAATCCCATACATTCTGTCCAACCACCATGGACTAAGGCTGGTCTTCAAAAACAAAAACAACAGAAAGCCAAAATACTCATGGAAACTGAACAACGCTCTACTGGATGATAACTTGGTTAGGAAAGAATAAAAGACGTTAAAGACTTTCTAAGATTTAATGAAATAAATGTATAGCATTCCCAAACTTGTGGGATACAATAAAAGAAGTACTAAGAAAAAAATTCATAGCACTGAGCATCTTCATATACAAATTGGAGAAATCCTACATTAACAACTTAACAATACATCTGAGAGCTCTAGAACAAAAGGAAGAAAGCACACCCAAGGCAGAAGGAAAATGAAGTTATTTATGTTCTCCTTAATGTCCTCTATCAACTTCATGAGATGTGTTTTTAGGTCATATTCTTGCTTATTAGGTGTGTTAGGGTATCCAGATTTCTTGTGGTGGGACAACCGGGTTCTGATGATGCCATGTGGGATTGGTTTCTGTTGCTTATGTTCTTGCGCTTGACTCTCATCATCTGCTTATCTCTGAAGTTAATTGGCCTTGCTATCTCTTACTAGAGCTTTTCCCTCCTTTGAGCCTGGTTGTGACACACTTCCTGAGAGTCAAGTTCTCTCTGGGTGTGGGAGAGATTCTTGAGTGCTGAATCTGTCTGAGGGCAGGGGATGTTTCACCTGTGTGCATGAACTCCACCCAGCAGCTGACTCATACAGATACAGATTCCCACAGCCAAACAGTGGATGGAGCTTGGGGACTCTTATAGAAGAATGTGAGGAAAGATTATGGGCAAAAGAGGATAGGAACGGTACAGGAAGACAAGCAGAGGCAACTAACCTGGACCCATGGGACTCTCAAAGTGTCAACCACCAATCAAAAAACACACAGTCTGGACCTAGGCCTCCCTGCACATATGTAGCAGATGTGCAGTTTAGTCTTATGTGGTCCCCAAACAACTGGAGTGGGAGCTATCCCAAAAGTTGTTGTTTATCTGTGGGGTATATTTTTCTAGCTGGTTTGCCTTGTCTCTCATCATTGGGAAAGGAATTGCCTAGCCGCAGAGAAATTTGGGCCACCAGCTCAGAGAAGATGGGGAATGGGGGATGAGGGATGGGGAAAGTGTTGTGGCAGGGCATGACTAGGAGGGGACAGTGAGTGGGATGTAAGGTGAATGAGTAAACAAATAAAATTAAATTAAAAAAATAAATCTGTATATACTATGAAACAACTAGAGACAGAAAGCAAGCCATTCCAATAGTTATTGCTCCTTCTGGTAATAAACTGATATGTATGTATAAAAACGGAACATTACATGAGTAATTTGTCCATATGGTAGAAATGTAATCTAGGACTTTTATGAAAATAGGACTATTTGAAAAATGTAAACAAACTAAAAAGTATTTATACCATTTAAAGCAGAAGAAATGAGAAAGAAAACTCAATTAGTACTAGAAAGAAAAACGAAAGAATGGATGTATTACCAAAGGTAGAAAAATAGCAAAGTAACAAAGAATATATATTTAACTAGATATTCACCAATGAATTAACAAATTTTTAAATAATAGAAACTACCAAAATTATTAGATGAAAACCAAGTATCTTTTTTTTAAATTATATATGCATATATTCATATATATGCAGTTGCAGGTACTAGGTCATAAATACAAGCTTATTTTCTATTTTTTAGGAGAACAAAACTGAGTATGGATCTTTGTAGACAAGATTCTTCACATGGAGGTAGATTGTAGTGTATCAGAGAAATGGATGACTGTAGTCTTTCAGGTATTTCTCCATAGTGTTACTTTCAACTGAGTGTTGAGAAAATAGTAGACAGCTCTGAATTTGAAATTCACCCCGCCCTGAGAAAAAATCTAGAAAAAAGTATATATATGTCATGAATAATGAAGTTGAAGTTGTTCTTCAGTTCTGGAATATTCTTAGCTATTTTCCTTACAGTATTGCCTCTCCATTACTCCCTTCTACCTTTTCTTTTTATCATTCTGATTAAATAAGTATAAGGTTCTTTGGACTCCTCTGTATTTCCTTTTCTTTTTTAGTGTGTATATCTATGCTATATTCAGCATAATTTTTTACAGTATACTTATAATTTATTACAATGTCCATCTAATTGACTGTTTCTTTTTTTTTTCTTTTTTTCTTTTTCTTTTTGATTATCTAAAGGATTTATATATTTAGAAATGCTCAATCAACAAGATGCTCACACAATTAGAATTGGTACCCAGTATCTAACCTTTTGATAGAAATTGCTATCCAGGACAGCTTTTGACCCACCCATGGTTCTTCATGGCTGATAGTCTCCTTCTCCTCCCCTTCCTCTATTTCCCTCCCCTTACTTTTTTCTCCCCTCCCTTTCCTCTCTTTCTCTCTCAGCTCCACTTCTTCTTCTTTTTTTTTTAATTTCTTTTTTTTTTTGAAAATGAAATGCTTTTTTATAGCATGTTTTACAAGGGGAGGGGGTAAGAGGGTCCAGGTGGTGGAAAAGTACAAAATCTTCTTGGCCTGTGCCTTGAAACATGTCATGGTCTATATGGTACACTGCCTTGAATTATGATCTACCTGCAGTTCTTCAGAAGATATGGTACACTGCTTGAGTTATGGTCTCCCTGCTATTCTTAAGAAGACATGGTACTCTGCTTTGAGTCTATCTGCAGTTGCTAAGCAGGATCTTGCAGTTGCCAAGCTTCAGAGGACATTGTGCAGGTGGGGAAAGGTAGGGGGTAAGGGTAAGGGCGAGGGTCCTGGCTTCTGGCATCTCCCCCTTCTCTGTTTAGTTAGAGAAGGCATCTTATGTTCAATCCCAACTATGTGAGTTTTGAATTTGGATGTCTAATTATGGGGGGTCTTAGACAAGTTCACAACCCCAAAACACTGATGTGAGACGAGTCACATCGATGGTCGAAGGCTTTAGGCTGTCGACGATGGGCAACGTCAAGGGACTCTGATGTGGGTGAAAGGAGGGTGAGAGCCCTGTCTTAGGCCATGTAGGCTGCACCCACTCCCAGCACCACGCACTCCTTTTCGGCTGCATTGGGTGGGCCCCTGGGAAGTGGACCTACAATAATCCCGTCATTGGGCTAACTCACAGCCATCCTAGTCTCTTGTAAATGTTCAAGTTACCAACCATTTGTCAGTTTGGGGTGTAATATTGTCATAAAGGAAGGCTCCCCAATGTTAGCGGCCATATCAAGGTGGCCTTGGTTTAGGAAAAAGCCAATTTTTGTTGTGGTGATCAAGAGGCCAAGCTCTCTAGCGAGAGAAATGAGGGCAAAGCCAGGCATACCAGGAACCCTTCTGGAGGGCGTGGAAGTCTAGGGGTTGACCGTAGCGGGAGGCAGGGGAGCTGACAGCTGTGTCAGTCTCCTGCGGAGTCACTTCTGGATCCTCTGCAATTTTCAGCTGATGGTAATGAACTTCAACTGCCTTCTTGATGGCAGCATCAACCTGGTTCCGTGGACGACAGGTCACGGGCGATGATCTCTGTCTTGCTCAATCTTGATGTCGTGCGCACATCCTCTCAATGAGGGTCCGTCCGGATGGGTCCGTGCCTCGAGCCCCACATCTGGGTGCCACTTGACCCGACCGGCGGGTCCTGGTTATTCGTGGGGGCGAGGAGGACTGCAACCTGCTATTCTTCAGAAGATAGAAAACCAAGTATCTTTACAAACTAATATTAAAGCAAGGACTGTGTGATTCCTAACATGAGTGATGAACATACACATACACACACACACACACACACAAGTTTTAGCTCAGTTATTAATCTTTAATTTTGAAATTTATTAAATATTTTAAGTCAACAAAATAGCCTTTCAGATACCTATGAAAAAACAGGGCATATATTTAGTGTGCTACACAAAGGCAGTATCACAGTAAGAAATGCATAGTTCACTAGAAGAAAAACTGAGATGGGATTAATATTTCCTATTAACATCACTAATTTGTCATTATTAAACAGATCTGATACTCAGAGCAATGGCAGAATTCGAAAGTGAACATAAATAAAGATATGTGTGTGGGGTAGGGACAAACAAACCCCCCCCCTATTTTAAGTTGGTTTTCTCAGTTATTTTGCCTCTGTAGGAGAAAATTTCTTAATGTATCTTGTAGTCAAAATTTTTAAAATTGATTATCATATCAATGGGTTACAAAAATTGACTATGCCTGATGAAATTTCAACTAAAATACTGAGAAGACAATAAAAATAAGAAAAAATACATGAGAATAAAAACATCTAAAATCTTCATGACTAATTCTATTATTCATTTTGAAAAATCAGTCTTTGTCTACAGTATCGGGGAGAAAATGAAGACATTGGTGTCTTAACTCTTCAAACTTTTAAGAGGAAGTTGTCCACAAAAATAGTTAAACATCATGTAAATTGAAATAGGCAAATAAATTAATCATAACTTTTATGTAAAAAATGCTCTTTTTCAATGAAATACCCAAGTACTCCACTAAAAAATATCTTGAATTTAACAAACAAGATATATATCAAAGTAAATACAAATCAATGGAGAAAAGTCAACTGTATTCCTGAAAACCTGCAATGATTTTCTCATATAATCTTTAGATGAAAGTATCATTTCCAGTCACAAAGACTTAGAAACCAATTTAATAAAATAGATGTAAATCCTATTCTTTGAACAACATGAACAAAAATCTAAATAAAATGCACATAAATAGAAAATATCCACTTACATAGTACTCTCAACATTCTTAATACTACAACCCTTTCATAATGCAGTTCCTCATGTGGTGACCCCCAACCATAAAATTATATTTATTGATACTTCATAGATGTAATTTTGCTAAGTATGAATTGTAATGTAAATATAAGATATATACGAGACTTGATATGCCACCCCTGTGAGAGGATGCTTGGGTTCCCAAAGAAGTTGCAACTCACAGGTTGAGAACCACATGTAGTGAAAGGCATATGTTCATTAAACAAAAATACCAGAAGTAATTCATAAATTCACACAACTCTCTAGAGAATATCAGTTCATTTTTATTTTAGAAAATCCAAGTTAATATTAAAGGTTTTTTTTTTGTAAATATCACTGATAACCACTATACCTAACATATAAATAGAAAAAAAAAGAAGGACATATATTTTTAAATGTTAGAACTCACTACAAAGAAATAGTAATTAAGAAAGCTTATTGTCTTTGAAAAGATAGGCACAATGATAATTGGTTTAGAATTATGAACCCTGAAATGAGTCTATGTATTTTTAATAAATTGAGCTTTAATTAAGATATTAAGTCCATTTAGTTGAAAAAGTACTGTTTTTTTTTGGGGGGGTGCATGTTAATACTGTGTTTCCCTTTATAGGCTTTTCTGTCCTGGAACTCACAATGTTGACCAGGCTAGCTTTCAACTCAGAATTCTACCTGCCTCTCCCTCCAGGGTTCTGGGGTCAAAGGTGTGTACCACCACTACCAAGATGAAAAGTACTGTTTTTAATAAATGCAGTTAAGTCTAATAAAAGGACCAGATCCTGAAGAATACAGCTAGAGTCTTACCTTCCATGATACATGCATAATAAAAAATGCATCAAAGAGTTCAATATGTGAGCTAATTAAGCCAAACACAAAACAAAACATATAGAGAATTATACATTATTTATAATTATTTAATGATGTTGTATATGAGAAAAATTTTAGACACAGACATACTTCAGAATTCATTAAAAATGATAGAAATGATAGGAAAAGCATATCACTAGCAAGTGAAAGAGAGCACTAATGATGAAATAATTTTCCAAATCTATATGTTTTTATAAAAAGAAAGACACTGGGTTATAAACAAAACTGAGGAACTAGGCCAACCAATGTATATAAAAATGTGCTGACATGCTGGAAATCTATCATGCTTTAAGATAAGTACATAGTTACGCTTGTGTATCAACAGTTAGTGAGAAAATACGGTTACCAACAAAACTTTTAAAGATTAGATCTGAGAAGGGAAAACCTCTTATCATCTGAGACAATAATGTCTTCACAAATAAATAACCCCAGGAGATTCACTCTCACAGACTGTCTCAGTTACTCATTTCTACAAAATAAGCATGCCATTAATTTCAAAAGGGCTAACCCAAATGCTCAGTCCCAGAGACTGGACAACACAGAGACTTGACAGAAAATACATAACATTACAGAAAATATATAGACTTAACAGACAGCACATAGACTTGATAGACAATACATATACTGGACGGGTAACACCAAGAACGGATGGACAACATATACACCATATAAAAACAGAAACTAGATAACAAACATAGCTAGCCTTTTTCTTTTTTCAGATTAACCATACTTTTTCATTAGGCCCCAAAGAGAAACTATTAGTACCAATTCAGCATAAAGCAATTATAAGAAGACCATTGTCTTGTTCACTTAAGTTAGGATGGATGTAAAACCAAAAAAAAAAAAAAACCATAGAAAAGAAAAAGAAAAAGAAAATGCTGGGTGGTGGTGGCGCAAGCCTTTAATTCCAGCATATGGGAGGCAGAGGCAGGCAGCTTTCTGAGTTTGAGGCCAGCCTTGTCTAAAGAGTGATTTCTAGGATAGCCAGGGCTATACAGAGAAACCTTGTCTCGAAAAATCAAAAAAAAAGAAAGAAAGAAAAAAAAGAGAAAGAAAGAAGGAAAGAGAGAAAGAAAGAAAGAAAGAAGGAAAGAAAGAAAGAAAGAAAGAAAGAAAGAAAGAAAGAAAGAAAGAAAGGAAGGAAGGAAGGAAGGAAGGAAGAAAGAAAGGAAGGAAGAAAGGAAGGAAGAAAGGAAGAAAGAAAAGAAAAAAAGGATGGATGTTGTATGTTGTTTAATGTTTGATGTGTTATGGTTGTTATTATCTATGTTGATAGGTTTAAATTTTTGTATACTAATAGAAATGTAAGGTTGTTTTGTTTTTATTGTATTCTGATAGGAATTTAAGGTCCTTTTGATTTTATTGCATATTTATAGAAATCTAAGGTTGTTTTATTTGAATTATAGTATATTAGTAGAAATTTAACATTGTTTTATTAGACTATATTTTACATAAACTCTTTATTAAAATATGTAAAAAGCTCTAGTTTTATGGTTCTTACAATTATTTTTACTATATGTAGATTGTTAAGGAAAAAGACATTTTTTTTTCTTTTAACGTAAAAGGGGGCTATTAAGTTGAAGTCTCTGGTTGAGTATTGCTACGCAGACACAACCTCTTGTTGAGGTAGACTCATGGGGTGTTTTGCTATGGTAGACTCAAGTGATGTTTTGCAGGGCTAGACCCAAAGGAAGACACATGATGTTTGGAGAGAAAAAGACATAATGGACAGTCATGGTCCTTGCAATATTTTGTTGGCTTTATAGCTTCACTGATCTTTACTTCATTGAGAGAGGCACACCATAGAACTTCTCCTGGCATCCTGGCTGGTTATGGTCACTCCTGCATACTGGTGGATGATAGGAGAAAGCCTAGCTATTTCTTTTGGATCAGGTTCCTGCTGATTTGTGTTTGGTCTCCTGACACTAGTGAACTGGACTGCTGGTATCAAATCACAAATGGAAATTGGAATCAACCAAAAGAATTGCTTTTCTAAACAGGTCCACATCCCCTTTTTCTTTTTCACATCTTTTATACCCTACCTTTGGGTGATGGGCTAGAAGTAGGTTGACAGTATTTGAGTATGATTATTAAAAGTAGATCTTAAAAAATCTAAGTCTACACTTCTTATGTTTGTAGGAATGATGTCACACAACCAACTTGGGAAAAATTGGAGAATGTCTGAAACAGTTTAGAGTTGCTATATGATCCAGAAAAATTTTAACAATATAAATTTTAAAAATGTTTCCCTAAACAAATGGATGGCAAAACAAGATGTGTTTCATCTACACAATTTGATACCAATTGTAAAGAAGTAAGAATGGATTATTAAGAAAATGGAAACATAGTAAATACTAAGAAAAAGGCTGGTAACAGAAATTAGACATAAAACAATAATTTATATGAATATACAGAACATAAATTTTATAACATTAAATTGAACAGGCAGTAATGAATTTTAACACTAAGTGAATTATATCTCAGGGTTATTTTATAAATCGAACTAGATGTGGTGATGTAGATCATTGCCCAGGAACTTACCTTGCAGGAGTAGTTCCCCATGTTTAAAGCACAACTCCACAGTACACTGAAAATAGGATAACAAATGAAATATAAAGTTACTTAGTTGACCACAAATCTTATAAAAGCTAACATTTTATGTACTTTGTGAGATGTTACTCTTGACATAAACCACTAAATTCATCTTAAAATTTCTTTTGAAGTAAAATCATGCCAAAGGAATTTTCATCCCATGGGATTTTGTCTGTTTAGTGTAGCATCGCTGAAAAAAATAAAAAACAGCATCAGAATGGTACATAGGAGAAAAGCAACATCTGGCAGTCCTTGACTGCACACTGAAGGAATTTGAGTTATATAGGTAAGAATAACTGAGTAATACAATATGCCACACATGAACTTGTTTTCTGATTACTTAATACACATTTAAAATATTTAATCGTTCAATTGGAAAATATATTCAAAATACTATGATCAATTATTCTTATTGAAAAGGTAGATTACTTTTGGAAATTGAAGTGCAAATTTACATTCTAAAAGGCTCCTACCATAATAGGACAGCAACATGCTTTCTTAACCTGTCTTCTACTTACTGACATTCCTGTCAAGAAAACAATTCTAAGTAAAGTCATTGCATTTGTTCACAAGCTAAAATCTGAATGATCAAGTTGGCAATTCCCACATCAGATAGCTTAAAACATATTTGAAGCTGTAGGATATTTTACTAGACACTTCTTCAAACTAGATTTCTCTTCAATTCATTTGGTTAATGCAGGTAATTTATAGCTCTTAAAAAATAACTATTCAGGGCAAATCTAATGTTTACACATATGTTGTTCAATCACCATAGATCTGTGTTTCTTTCATGATGACTGTTCAATTGCTGCCGTATACCACTCTTTCCTTTGCATCCACTTTTAATTCCAGGATTACATTTCCAATTTTGTTATAAATGATAGGACTTCATCCTTTTGCTAATATGTTTTGTATTAATTTATATATATATGGCACTTTGATTTGAGCAAATGTTTTTTTTTTAACTCCTTTGCTTCCCATAGTCATTCTGAAAACTCACAGTGACTTTGCCTTCACCTCTGCCTATAACCAGTATTCTGCAAATCCTTTACCTTTACCATGCTATTTTCTAACATTAAAAATATTGTTTTATCTTTTTAGAATTTTTAGGACACTTTCATATTTTGATTTTCAATGTTTTTTCATCAGTTTTAGCTACATTGAGGGCCATTAATGGGCTTTTAATTTTTATAAAACATTTTACAATTCTCTCTAAGAAAATTTCAATATCTCTTCTTGACATAGGTGATATTGAGCTATGAAAAAGAAACTGAAAAAAAATGATTGAAATATATTAACATATTTATTGTTTAACATTGATGTATTACTAATAAAATGCTGAAATAGTATGTTATATATATTTGAGAATGTAAAGATTTTCATTTTATTATTAATTGCCATATTAATTTTCTTATTTTATTGGATACATGTGTGCCATAGTGCACATGTAGAGTTGGATTACAACTGTCAAATTCACTGTTCACTTCTATTATGTGGGTTGCTTGGCTTGAAGTCATGACACTGGGTTTGGCAGTAAGTGTCTTTCTTTATCTCCCACGATATTGTACCAACTTTGTACATACTTGTTTATACTTATTTTGTCCATATTTATTCTGCACACTTTGAAGTATAAATATTAATTACTTAATATGCATTTCTCTACTTAGTATATGAAGTACATTATTGTATTATTAAATTATATTATATTTATCATAAGTATCCATTTCAGTATAATATTGACTAAGTCAGTGGTGATGAGTTTTCATTTGTTTTTGAATGCTGAAGATGTTCATATATAGGAGAAGGGATAACTAGAAGTTTATATACAATTATTATAATCCTCTATAGCATAGTAAATTTAATATTTAGTTCCTTTCAGCATAAATCAGAGTTCTTTGGTTGTGTATCCCATCTTGAAGGAAGATATACAAATTCCACATGTACTATGTAAAATTAAAGTAACTTTTTTTCTAACATATATAGTATGTATGCACACTAATTTTGCCTAGAGCATTTAAATCACGTACTCTTGTGTTCAAATTCATTTCCTAGTTTATATATATATATATATAAACATGAAATACACTGAATGTCCCAAATTAATTCACTTTTATGTGGGTTCATGTGATCTGACTTCCCAGAAGAATAATGCTCTTGTAAGTGAATCATGCCAGAATCATGTGGAATGTAGGAACTGCATCCAAACTGGAACAAATAAGACTGGAACAAATACCACTGGTCTGGTACAGCTCACCTTCTTCCCTGGTAAAGGTCAATTTGTTTTGCATCCCTTTTTGTCCACAAGTTTGGAGGCTTTTATGAAATCTTCGGACATCAGGAGGCCACTAATTAAAGATGGAGCAACATTCTGTGAAGAAAACGATGTGAATGTGCTACTGTTTGGAGCAGCATTTCTAAACCGGTGGGTCACAACCCCTTTGGTGATCACGCATGATATACCCTGCATAGGTTGTAACATTATAAAGCAAAATAGTGACACTAACTTTATGAAGAAGCAACAAAATAATTTACAATTTTGAGGTTACAAAAACATAAGGAACTGTATTACAAGTTCACAGGGTTATGAATGTTAAGAACCAGTGGTTTGAAAAACCATATTTTATTGAAGTTTACTAATTGTGAAGATAATAATATGACCCCAAGTTTTGGTCCTGAAGTACATGTAAACAGATAGTAGCCAATTTTCCCAGTCATTGAGCTAAAAGACTCTTCTGGTGATTGTTTTCTTCCTTTCATACTTTTATCTGCATATAATCTCTGAGTCCAATCTTAACTCTGTAGGAGTGGTATAAAAGACAAGAAAGTACTCATTTTTATAGGGCAATTAAGGAATGAGTAGAGTAGAAAAAATAAGATTCTCTAGGGAACTGCGCGCGAAATCTGTGTGTTGCGAATTTGGGGCTTTCGGGTTTGCGTCCCTGAGCGAGCGAGTGTGGCATCCGGCAAAGTGATTTGGAGAGGTACAACTGATGAGAAAAAAAGAGCAAGAGAGGAAAGGAGAGACTTCTGCTGCCAACATGCAGAAAAGTATTATGTCATTTTTTCAACCCACAAAGAAGGTAAAGGGAAGAAGCCAGAGAAGAAGACACCCAGCAACATCAGAGAGAAGGAACCACCTCCAAAGGTGGCGTTGAAGGAGAGGAATCGAGTGGTGCCCGAGAGTGATTCTCCAATGAAGAAACCAAGAAGGAAGGTAACCCAGGTCCTCAGCAGTGAAGGGGAGGACGAAGATGATGCCCCTCGCACCCCCAAAGTCCAAAAGCCTGTGTCAGACTCCAAGCAGAGCTCTCCTCCCAGCCCTGACACATGTCCTGAGAACAGTCCTTTTTCAGCCGCAGCCCCTCCATGGACATCTCCCCATCAGGATTGCCAAAGCAGCGAACTGCACAGAAGCAACTTCCCAAACGGACAATTGAAGACACTCTCAAGGAGCAGAATGAGGACAAAGACAAAGCAGCTAAGAAAAGGAAGAAAGAAGAAGAAACACAGACCCCAACAGAAAGCCTCACAGAGGCTGAAGAGGTAGAACAGAAGGAAAAAACGGAGAAGGACCAGCCCATAGTAGCCCCTGGGCCCACCAAGTCCCCTGAGTCAGTAACCCTGACAAAGACAGAGAACATTCCAGTGTGTAAAGCAGGTGTGAAACAGAAGCCTCAGGAAGAGGAACAGAGCAAGCCTCCGGCCAGAGGTGCCAAGACACTAAGTAGTTTCCTCACACCCCGAAAACCAGCAGTGAAAACTGAAGTCAAACAAGAAGAGTCAGGCACTCCAAGGAAGGAAGAGACCAAGGGAACCATGGATCCAACAAATTATAATCCTTCCAAAACTAACTACCATCCCATTGAAGATGCCAGCTGGAAACATGGCCAGAAGATTCCTTTCCTCGCTGTGGCCCGGACATTTGAGAAGATTGAGGAGGTTTCTGCTCGGCTCAAGATGGTGGAGACACTGAACAACCTACTGCGCTCTGTGGTGGCCCTGTCCCCTTCAGACCTGCTCCCTGTTCTCTATCTTAGCCTCAACCACCTCGGGCCACCTCAGCAGGGACTAGAGCTGGGTGTTGGTGATGGTGTCCTCCACAAGGCAGTTGCCCAGGCCACAGGTCGTCAGCTGGAGTCCATTCGGGCTGAGGTAGCTGAAAAGGGGGACGTGGGTCTCGTGGCCGAGAACAGCCGCAGCACTCAGAGACTCATGCTGCCTCCTCCACTTACCATTTCTGGAGTCTTTACCAAATTCTGTGACATTGCCCTACTCACTGGCAGTGCTTCCATGGCCAAGAATATGGACATTATTAAAGGCCTTTTTGTTGCCTGCTGCCACTCGGAAGCCCGGTTCATTGCCAGGTCCCTAAGTGGGTGACTGCACCTTGGGCTGGCTGAGCAGTCGGTACGGGCTGCTCTTGCCCAGGCTGTGAGACTCACACCCCCTGGCCAAGAATTTCCCATAGCCGTGGTGGATGCTGGGAAGGGCAAGACAGCAGAGGCCAGAAAGATGGGGTTGGAAGAACGAGGCATGATCTTGAAGCAGACCTTCTGTGAGGTGACTGACCTGGATCGAATCATTCCTGTGCTGTTGAAACATGGCCTGGAACGTCTCCCAGAGCACTGCAAGCTGAGCCCAGGGGTCCCTCTTAAACCAAAGCTGGCACATCCCACTCGGGGTGTCAGCGAGGTCCTGAAACGCTTTGAGGAGGTCGACTTCACCTGCGAGTATAAATACGATGGGTAGTGGGCACAGATCCATGTTCTGGAAGGTGGAGAAGTGAAGATATTCAGCAGGAACCAGGAAGACAACACAGGAAAGTATTCTGACATTATCAGCCGCATCCCCAAGATTAAACACCCCTTAGTCACATCTTTCATTCTGGACACTGAGGCTGTGTCCTGCGACCAGCAAAAGAAGCAGATCCAGCCATTCCAAGTGCTCACCACGCACAAGCGCAAGGAGACTGATGCCTCGGAGATACAGGTGCAAGTGTGTCTGTATGCTTTTGACCTCATCTACCTCAATGGAGAGTCTCTGTCTCAACAGCCCCTGTCTCGACACCAGCAGCTGCTCCGGGAGAACTTTGTAGAGACAGAGGTTGAGTTTGTCTTCGCCACCTCCTTGGACACCAAGGACATCGAGCAGATTGGTGAGTTCTTGGAGCAGTCAGTGAAGGACTCCTGTGAGGGCCTGATGGTGAAAACCTTGGATGTTGATGCCACCTATGAGATCATCAAGAGGTCACACAATTGGCTCAAGCTGAAGAAGGACTACCTGGATGGTGTGGGCGACACTCTGGACCTTGTGGTGATTGATGCCTACCTGGGCTGGGGGAAGCGGGCTGGTCGGTATGGGGGCTTCCTGTTTGTTGCCTACGATGAGGAGAGTGAAGAGCTGCAGGCCACATGCAAGCTGGGAACTGGATTCAGTGATGAGGAGCTAGAAGAACATCACCAGAGCCTGCAGGCCCAGGTATTGCCTACTCCATGCCCCTATGTGAGGATTGATGGGACAGTAGCCCCAGACCACTGGCTGGACCCAAGCGTTGTATGGGAGGTGAAGTGTACTGATCTCTCCCTCTCCCCCATCTACCCTGCTGCACCGGGCCTGGTGGACAAAGAGAAAGGGATCTCTCTTCGTTTCCCTCGGTTCATTCTTGTCCATGAAGACAAGCAGCCAGAGCAGGCCACTACGAGTGACCAGGTGGCCTCTTTGTACCGGAAGCAGGGTCAAATTCAGAACCAGCAAAGTTCAGACTTGGACTCCGATGTCGAAGACTATTAACCTTCTGCTCTCCTGTGCCTGGGGTGGAGGTTGAGAGAACATGGGTACTATTGGACTGGTGGTGTTGACTGGTGTGTGTGGTATCATAGGAGTGAGATCCTGGGGCTGGGATGTTTCATTTTCTTCAATAAATGACTATATATATAAAAAAGATTCTCTAGGGAAGAATACATAGATTGTTTATTCAACATCAAATGATCATCTCTGTAAATTCATTAGTAGGGTAAAACTAACCTATCTAATGATGGTCTAAACCCAGCTCACATTTCCTATTAGTGAGTAAACAATCCAATGTTTGGTGAATTCAGTTTTACTATGGTATGAAGAGCCGATGCAGAAGGATCAGAAAGCAAACTCACTGTGAACACTTGGCCACCATAAGCCAGTTAATCCTGTGGTAACTTTTCTGACACATCCTGCTGCTTTTATTTAGGAATATGCATGTATTATTATATGTAGAATATATATTATATACACATAATAACATTTAACAAATTTTTGTCAAAGATCAACTGTCCATAGGTGTGTGGGTTTAGTCCTGGGTCTCCAGCTCCATTCCATTGACCAAACTGACTATTTTTATGCCAATACAAATGCAGTTTTTATTATTATTTCTCTGAAGTCCAGATTAAAATCAGGGATAGTGATGCTTCCAGAAGATCTTTTATATTGTACAGGATTGTTTTATATATCATAAGATGATTTAGTTTTTTCCATATAAAAATGAATATTGTTCTTTCAAGGACAGTAACAAGTCTTTGATAGAAATTGGGTTGAATTTGTAGATTGCTTTTAATAAACTACATTTTTACTGTTAGTTCTACCAATCCATGAGCACAAGAGATCTTCCCATGTTCTCATATCTTCTTTAATTTCTTTCTTAAAAGCCTTGAAATTTTTAATCATACAAGACTGTCAGTTGGTTGGTTAGAGTTACCCAAAAATATTTCATATTATTTATGTCTTCGATGAATGGTATTGTTTTCCTAATTTCATTCTCAGCCTATTTATCATTTATGTATAAGAGGATTAATGATTTTTTAGTTAATGTATTCAGCCACTTCACTGAAAGTATTTATCAGATGTAAGTGGTCTCTTGTAGAATCTTGGGAGTCACTTACATATACTATCATACCATATGCAAATAGCTGTACATTGACTTCAATATTTCTATTTTTATATCTCCTTGATATCCTTTAGTTGTGTTATTGCTATAGTTAAAACTTAAGTACTATATTGAGTAATTTTAGAGAGAGTCAAGAGGCTTGTTTTCTTTCTGATTTTAGTGTAATTGCTTTGATTTTATTTCAATTTAATTTAATGTTGGCTATTGGCTTGCTGTAATTTGCCTTTATTTTGTTTAAGTATGTCCTTCATCACTACAAAATATTAATTATGAATGGGTCTTAGATTTTTGCCAAAGTTTTTTTCTGAATCTAATGAGATGATGTGGTTACTTTAAATTTGTTTATAGTATAGTTTATATTGACAGATTGTATGTGTTGAACCATCCCTGCATCTGTGGGATGAAGTCCACTTGATTATGATAGACTTTTTTCATTCTTTGTTGTGTTCTTGAATTACCTTTTTGGGAATTTGTTAAGTATTGTTGTATCAATGTTCATAAATGTTTTTTTTTTCTGAATTTGCTTTTTGTTTTAGACTCTTTGCATGGTATAGGTATCAGTGTGACTGTGACCTTTCATAGTGAATTTGATATTGGTCCTTTCATTTCTATCTTATGAAATAATTTGAAGAGTATGATATTAACTCTTCTTTGAATATCTGGTAGAATTCTTTGCTAAAACAATCCCAGCCTGGGCTTAGTTTGTTTGTTTTTTTGTTTGTTTATTTGGAATCATTTGATATTGAATGACAGCTTTTATTTCCTTATGAATCATAGGCCTATGTAGATTATTTATCTGTTCTTGATTTAACTTTGTTAAGTGGTATTTGTTAATAAAATTGTCAACTTCTTTTATATTTCCCGATTTTTGGAGTACAAGCATTTGAAGTAAGAGCTAATGATTCTTTGCATTTACTCGGGGCCTATTGTTAGGTCCCACTTTTCTTTCATGATTTTATTAATTTGGCTAGTTGCTCTCTAACCTTCAGTTATTTTGTCTATGTTTTTATCAATCTTGTGGATTTTCTCAAAGAACCAACTCTTATTTTTGTTTTGTTGATTCTTTGTATTGTTTTCTTTGTTTTTATTTTACTGATTTCATATCCAAATTTGATTATTTCCTGCAATCTACTCCTGCTGTGGGTGTTTGCTTCTTTTTCATCTAGAAGTTTCAGGTGTGTTTTTAAATTGCTAGTATGAGAATTCTCTAATTTCTTTATGAGGTCACTTAGTGCCATGAACTTTCCTTTAGCACTGCTTTGATTGTGTCCCATAACTTTGGGTATATTGTGCTTTCATTTTCATTGAATGCTAGAATGTCTTTAACTTCATTCTTTATTTCTTCCTTGATTCATTAGTCAATGAGTATAGAGTTGCTCAGTTTCCATGAGTTTGTAAGCTCTACGTTATTTCTGTTTTTATTGAAACTCAGCTTAATTCATAGTGGTCTCAAAAAATACAGTGTTTTTTTCAATAATCTTGTATTCTGTGAGATTTTTCTTTTGAATGAGAATGTGCTCTATTTTGAAGAAAAAATTTTTGAAGAAGACAGTATTATTACATGTTTTTTTTTGTGAAATATTCTGTAGATAAATATCTGTTAGTTCTGTTTGAGTAATAATGACTGTTAGTTCCATTGCTTCTTCGTTTAGATTACATGTCAATGAACTGTCTGTTGGTGAGAGTAGGATGTTGAAGTCTCTCACTATTAATGCATGGAGTTGGATATGTGATTTATATTTTAGAAATGTTTCTTTTGCAAAGGTCAGTGCCCATGATTTTGGGCATATGTATTCAGAATTGAGATGTCATCTTGGTGGAATTGTACTTTGATAAATAGGAAGAGTTATTTCACATAGTTTATGATTAATTTTTGTTGAAAGTCCATTATGTTAGATAGTAGAACCTCTACACCAATTTTCTTGTTGGGTCCATTTGCCTGGAAAATCTTTGTTGAGCCCTGTTTCTGAGGTATTTTTATCTTTAATATTGAATTATGTTTCTTGTATGCAGAAGAATGATAAATTTTTTGGGATTGAATAGGTGAATAAATATTATTTAATTTTTTTGGTGACAGAATATCTAATTTTTTCCATCTATGATCACTAAGGCCTATTGAGGCTCGAAGAGACTGAATTGACAGTCTGGGAACATTCATGGACCTACCTAGGACCTCTGTACATATGTCAGCTGTGTAGCTTGGTCTTCATGTGGGACTCCTAACATTGGGAACAGAGACTGGCTCTTATGTCATTGCTAGCTTTGGGACCCTTTTGCCCTACTGGGCTGCCTAGCCTAGATTCAGTGACTAGTCTTTCTGCAATGTGATATGCCAAGGATTTTTTTTTTTATGAGAGGCCACCCTTTTTCTGAAGAGAAAGGGAAGAATAATGGATGGGACAGAATGGTTGGGGACTATGAGGAGAGATTGGAAAGGAAACAGTGATTCGGACATTTATTAAATAAATAGTTATTTAATTAAAAATAACAATTAGTGGAAATTTCTATAAATTTAAAGAGGGCAAGTAAAGAGAGTTTGGAGGGAGAAGGAAGAAGGAAAAGATGGTGAAATGTTAATCTCACAAAATACAAAATGTAATTTCTGGTGCATATGTAGAGCCTTCATTCCTACTGGCTAGCATCCGTTGTACTGTAAGATACAAGATAGCAAAGTAGAAAACTAAATATCAACCAGGCTACAAATATTTTAACAATAATGGGGTCCTGCTTGCAAGATATACAAGGACAATGATGGCATAAACCTTGTGGGACTAACCAAGCAATGTGAATTTAGAGACTTCTCTATAAGATGGAACTCCTTCCCTATAATGCTTGAGTGGCTAAGAACCTGGGATTAGATTGTCCATAGACCTAGAAGAAAAAAGTCAAATACTATTGTTCTGAAAAAGCAATGTTGCAATTGAATGAGTTTTAATGACAACTTCCTATACATATAGATAATTTCCTTGATCACTTATCAGGGAAGATTCTTTCTGCTGTAGACAGAAACAAGTACAAAGACCAACATCAGATATTATGCAGAGAGTGAGAAATCTTGGAACACAGCCCTGAAATGCATTTCTCCAATAAGCCTTTCCTTTAGGTCTCAGTAAATTCTGCATAAAAGGAAGCAGAAACAATATAAGAACCAGAGGGGATAGGGGATAAAGAAAAAAGCTCTTCAAAACAAAGCACTACTGACACACATAGGAAAGGAGACTGAGGTAGCATGCTTTGGTCCACAATAGGGATGAACCAGATGGCATCCTAGAATAGTAAGTAGAAATAGAATTATGCTCCAATAGCAAACCCAGAAGCTATTTCCAATTGAAAACCACATGAAAATGAAAATTCCACTGTTCCAAAGAATTTTTGAAGTAAATGTGTCACTCCTAAGTGTAGGCCACATGCTCAGCATATGATAGCCAAAAGAAAATAACCTCAGTGTTTCGACAGGCTTTGATTTTGCTTGTCTTGATGTCATATCAGGGTTATTTTTATTTTTATTTTACATATTTACAGTTTAGGGTTTTTTTTTAACCTTATAGGTTTCCCATATTTATGGCTTTCAGTTTTGTGTTTTTATAGGATTTCTGAATATGTAAATAATTATGTCTCTGTATGTATACTTGTTTCTTGTTCCTTTTGGGATTGGGGGGGGGACTCTTTTCTTTCTCTGCTTTTTTCCCCCGTCATAATTTGTTTGGTTTTGCTTTATCTTATATTTTATTGTTATGCATTATATGTCTGTTTGTTTTCTAAGGGGAGAGAGAAAAAATGCAGATTCTGACAGAAATTGAAGTAAAGAGAAACTGAGAAGAGGGAAGAGAAACAATGATTGAGATATAGTGTGTGAAAAAAAATCTTTTAAATGTAGAAAAAAATGAAAAAAAGGCAGGTCAATACAATCTGCATTTAGTATATCTCATAAGGCATTGTTTCTAAGGCACTTCACTAACCTCTAGTGAGTTTGTTAGCTGTGCTACATGGTTAAAATTTTGTAAGACAGTGTTACCGGCTTTGTGCTTAGACTCCATGCACTATCAATGGTTTCCTACTATTTTGTTTTATTTTTCATGGAAATATACAGAAGCAAATAATTAAGATTTTTGTGCCATTTAAGGCAGACAAAGAATCACACCAGATGTAGCACTATTCTCCTTGTTTACATTCTTCTAGTTTTGATAATAAAAAAACTTAATCCTAAATTTTTAACCAACCATAACTGTGATACTCTATTCTTGGAAAGATATGAACAAATATTACTTATTCCACATAGTGAACCAAGGTCATAATAAAGAATAGATAGTGCCAAAGTCCTACCTGGCCAATGAATGTGTTTTATGAGAATAACTTAAAGGAATATGGGTGAATATATATTTGTAGGAGCTGAACTGTCTGAAAGAGAGTTGCATCAACAAAGTTCACTTCAGTGTGGGTGAAAAGTCATAAAAACTAGAAATCTGAATCACAACTGCATAGCCAACAGACAACTCAACAGGTAGGAGAACATCTTTTCCAGATCCCACTGTTTGTTTGAGCATCTTCCAGGCAGCTCAGCAGCATTTTGTTTCTTCAAGGCAATTGTCTCAATCTCTGCTTCTTTCAGGCTCGTTGGCTGTTCTCTGAGCCTTCCAAGTGGCCACACTTGTCCAGATTTTCCATTGGTCCTCTTCGCAGCATTTCTTGTCTTTGAGTGACTCTCTGTAATGTTTCCTATTTATATACCATTGGAGAAAGGAGGGTCTATTGAATCTGGTCAGTTTGTTTCAGGGAATTCCTTAAGATAGTTTGTGTTGCATAGATTTTGTCTTGAGTTTCCCTGCAGGATGAAGTTTTAATATTGCCTTAAAGCATTCTCTTGTCTCCTTACCTTGTAAGCCTCTTTCATAAAACATCCCGTTGTTTTAGTAACTTATATATGTTTTGACTTAAGAAGTTTTATTCTAACAAGAAAAGCCATTCTTTTTCATTTAGCTAGAAGTGTCTACTCTCTAAAACTTGTAAAATAACAATATCAATGTTTGAATGTTTGCTATGCATTCTATCTTGCTTTATCGGAGCTATGTCAGATATGTTCAATTAGTTTACTCTGAAGTAAATACAAATGAAAAATCCACATGAACAGTGAATCAAAAATTTTACAAAGGCTGAGGGCCCAAAACATCTACATCTTCAATTCATAGATAGTTGTTAAAGGCATCAGTTGAATGAAAAATATAATGAAAGGCTAATTGCCTTCTCATTTTGAGAAGAAAGGCTTGAACAAATTAAAGCAGAACATAGAACGAGAACATGGAATGAATAGTCTCAGCTATTCATTTTCAACCAGTGTATATATGTGATCAGAACATGCAATGATATCACATTTTATATGCAATATAAAAACCTTCAATTCATATATATCTCAGCCATGTATCGTAGGTGCATTTAAGGTATAAGGTACATAAGGCTGCTTCCTCACAATGCAAGACTCCTCTAGCTCTTAGAATCACTAGAAGATGAACACTTTTTTTTTTCATTAAAAATAGTTAAAATAGTCAAAAGTAATCAACTTCTTATTGAGATGTCTACAGAACTCCTTTCCATAGAGTTGATGAACATTTTGCTGAAAAGATGACTCAAATTAGCATATCTCTATTGAGCTTTCCTTCCTACTTTTGAGAAGCATAGTAATGTTTATTAAATCTCACCTACATAAGATTACCAAACTTTTCCATACATTTTTGGCCCATCTAAGTGAAATGTCTTCAACAAAGAGTACGTATTATTTTACTTGAAGCCATCAATTGATAAGGAAGTCATATAGACATTTATCTCTGAAGTTTGAAGGTAGTGTAGTTCTTCACAATTATGGGTAATCTCTTGGAGTTTATCATGATTCACCAAAAGAAAAATAAATAAATAAATAAATAAATAAATAAATAAAATCAGAAAGCCTTGACTTTTCTAAATGTACATTCTACTGTTTATTCAGGAATCTTAGATTATTTTCTGTAAAATAGATTATAAATTTACTTTTGAAATAGTAATGACATCATAATTATATCTATCTATCTATCTGTCTGTCTGTCTGTCTGTCTGTCTATCTATCATCTCTCTACCCATACATTTACACACACACACACACATAACACAAGGAAGCTGAAATCATTGTTCTCTATTCTGTTACTGCTTGTAGACCTTCGCATTCAAAATATAGTCACCATTTCTATACACACAGAAGGTTGATTGAATACTGGTGTTAAAACTGAGTACATTAAATTCATTGATGCATTAAAAGTAAATTTATATTTTACAATTCTGTATACTGAAATTCTAGTCATCTGTTGCTAGTGCTTGAAGTAGGTCCTCTGCCTGTATCTACATGATGAAAAGAGTCATGTGGAAAGGTGTAGTAAGGATACAAGATTAAATCACCCTTTCTTTTCTCATAAAGACACTTCTGCCATCACAGGTAACTCCTCCTTGTGATATCTAACCTGAATTGCTATCAGCAAGTTCCAATTACAAATACCATTAGCACATAAATTTCAGATCTTAGTTTCATAAGGAAAAATCTTTGGGTGATGCTTTCAACACAGCAGCAAATGCTCTAGAACTGGTTTCATATTTTCTTTTGTGAATAGTGTAAAAATTATGATAATATAACATAAATAATTTCAAGTACATTAATATTGAACATTCATTTTAAAGAATGATGGAACATTGCTGTCTTTCTCCTTTAAAAAAAAATTCTGAGGCTCAAAGGATTGAAATTTTACTGTTCTTTACTTTGAGGTTTTAACTTCAAAGACTCAGAAATCCTATTCATTGTCCTCAAGTGCGGACGAATAATTCTAATTCAAAGTATCTTGGAGGAAGTTTTTTAACACAGAACTTTAAGAGTTAGAGAACACTTATTCAGATCTAATAAGTGGCAGCATTGCATGCACTGTGATCTGAATGATATCTCTAGCAAGACTTGTACAGCAGAGTTCATATTGCTTGGAAATTGTAATAGGTTAAACAGAAATAAATAAGAACTTGTTAAAAGTAACAAAAAGATACTATACTGATTTAATAGAAGTAAAATATATATGAGATTCTTTCACTCTCTTCTTCTTTCTAAGAAGTTTGTTGTTGCCCTTAAAAAGCATATTTAAATAAAATATAGCTATTTTGCAAATTACATGTTCTGGATTGATAATTGTTCTAAAGATTTTAATATCACTATTTTCTTCTATTACTTTATTGGACTTTTTATCATTTTTATCATTGTGTCAATTAACTTTTCTCTATTTATTCTTTCATCCTTGCTCTTCATTTTTTTCAAACACTGTTAACACATTTCTTTTTTTAACCAATAGAATAAATATAAGCTATAGACCACAAAATGATGAAAAATTTGAAAATGAAAAATTGTAGAGAATGATGTGTCCCTGCACATATACAGAGGATAAGATATGCCAGAAAAATTAAGAGGATTGTTTGCTCATCCACAAAATCATAATCTTTAAAAATCCAGTCTTTTAAAGTATATTATATGTAGGATGAAAATACCTTCACTTGACTATTTGCCATAGATTCTATTCTTGTGCCTAGCTTTATTCTATTTTTCTCACAGTGCGTTCCCAATGCTAAAAATACATGAATAAATAAAGTAACTCAAGCAGTTTGATATATGTTGGGGGGATGGAAAGATGACACAGTGGATAATAACAGTTTCTGCTCTTGAATAGGACCTGGGTAGGATTCCCAGCACCCGCATGCTAGCTTCTGACAGTTTGAACCTCCAGTTCCAGGGGATCTGATACCATCCAATGGCCTTCTTGAATAATAGTCCCCAAGAGGCACACAAACAAACATAGAGAGAAAACATAACCATACACATACAGTCAGTAATTATGATGAATACTGGCCCAAACATCTGTTTGCTCGCAACAAGCAAATCCTCATATACACTAATTATGTAAACTTTGCTCCCCAATTTAAGACTATTGGTTAAATAAAGGTGGCTTCAGCCAATTGCTGCGGAGAATAAAAAAAGCAGAATTTCAGTTACTAGTATGCAAGTCAGAAGTAGGTTCTGTGAGGAATAAAAAGAAAGGAGAATGAATGAAGAAGACAGTGAGAACAGGAAATTCTCCATGAGACATTATGGAGCAGGTGCATGTACCCTAGTGAAATGGAGCCTGACAACATGCTGATGGAACAGAGACAGTCCAGCTGAGATTAATTCAGTTCACAAGTACTGGAGTAATGCAGCTGTGATGTAGACAGTCCAATAAATAGGAATATTGATTAGGGGTAACCCAGCACTAATTAGCCTAGAGCAGATCTTAAAAAATTCCATAGGACTCTCTCTTGATTATTAGGGAAATAGCTGGGTCACATTAGTATTTAATAGTGTTTATTAAAGTTCATTTTCATTTTCCTGCTTGGTGGATTTTTTACTTTGGCTTCTGCATGAAATATTATACTTTTTGAAGCTTAGTGGCTACATTTTGCACAAAATTAAGTGAGGTAGTATTTGTTCTCTTTGTTCTTAAGAGAAACACTTTATATGTTATTTGAATTTCTTAACAAGTAATTTGCAATTCTTTTTGTTCCATTTATCCAATTACTATGATAATATTCTTCATCATATAGCGTGTATCTATGACTTTTTTATGAATATTCTCTAGCTGCTACTGGTAATGTATTTATTTTGGAACTCATTTCTTTTTAGGTGTGACTTAGATTATATATTCCAGTAATAAACTCATGGTATTTTTTTCTTGTTCTTGTTTTGCTAATGTTGATAACATTTCCCTTGTACGAAACAGGAAGAAACAGTTCTAAGTTCTGTATTTTTTTTCCACAGTGGCCTACTGATCATTTTAGGGAATGCTTCTGGGTTATATATTGAAATAAAATTAGTTATAGATGCTGAGCATATTCATTTCTCTTCAATCTTTGTTTATAGATTATATTAGCTTTCAAAGAAAAATGTATGAACATAATATATCCATATCAGTGAATATTTATACGTGCAATGCTTTGTGTTAATGACAGGCCAAATATTAATTCACATCAATCATACATATATCATATCAAACATCATATCAAAAATTCATAACAATTAATATTATAAATTAATTTGAAATCCATTGTTATGAATTGATTTTTATTTAAGGCTTAATTTATGAGTCAAAACTAACAGTGATGAGGAATTAAGTAATTACTATTTTTATAAATTTATAGAATTATAAAAAGAGATCATGTATGAATACTGGTTTAGAGTTATCTCCCACAAGAAAATATTGTATTAGTGTAGCATGTTATATATTATTCTTTACAGATTTACTGTTACAGATTCCATTTGTTACCAAAGTTACTTAGTTCAGCTATTCTCCCAGTTTGATTTAATAAGATTATATAATATATTTTACTTAGTCCTCATATTGTAATTTATGTTTCATTCTACAACACAGATTTTGAACCTCCTCTCACAAGTTAAATATAGCTTTGATTTTAAAAAAAATCATTGTTTTTTGTTGTTTTGTTGGGATAGATTCTTATGTACATATAAGCTAGCCTGCAACTTGATGTTGGGAGCCGACTCCTAGCCAAAAGCATCTATCATCTTTGCAGCCATCTCAAGCCATATACCCTGACAAGAGACTTGTTTTCAATAGCCCGCAACAGCTGAGCACATTCTGATAAACATCTTGTTTTTCTCACATATCTTGTTTTGCTCTTTAGTGCCACCAGCAGCTAGGCACACGTGGTCTCCACACTGCTAGCTAGGTGCACGTGATATCCATGCTGCAAGGCACATGACATAGTGCCTTCAGCTGTGCTTGTCCACGAAGGCAAGGCACGTGGTAAAGAGTATAAATACCCAGGATTTCCTTTCAATAAACGAGACTTGATCAGACTCCCTGTCTTGTCTCCATTCTTTGTGTCTCTGGCCCCCACTCTCTCTCTTGCTAGACCCTGACCTGAAGACAGGAGCAGCAGAACAGGGCCATTACAAAGTGACCCTGAACGTGAGGCAGCTCGGGCAGTTACAAAGTGATGCTCAATGCGAGGTAGCAAGAATGAGAGACCCACTGAGGGACGTTACAGGAAGAAGAGTCAACTGAAAATTCAGAAGTGAAACAGAAGTGATTTCCATGGGAACCTGCCATGTAGAGACCAATAGGTCATAGTAATGATAATGGGGCAAGAAATAAGTCAGCCTGAACTCAACTCTCTGTTTTTGTTTTATTGTATGCTGTTCACGTGTCTGCTTTTATTTTGCTGCTTAAATGTTGCCTTTCATGTCCAAAAGTAAAAGAAACACATAGAATCCAAAGTACGACCAAGATTGAAGTAATCAATTTGTCAGAGCCAGATTGTGCTGACCTAGAGGAAGAGGCAGCCAAATATTATGACCCTGAATGGCCTTCTTCCCGAAGGCCCCCTGCCTGTGCTCCTCCACCTCTAGATGCTCCCGCTATGGGGATTGTTGTTGTAGATCCCATAAAGGAGTTGCAGAACAAAATTTCTTTTCTTAAACAACAAATTTCTCTTCTTAAACAAGTAGAGTTAGAAAAAGAGTATCAGGACTTGATTAATCAGCTACAAAAATTAAAGACAAGGAAAATGTCTCGAGAGGGCAAGGAAAATCCCCCAGATTCTCAAGTTCCTCAACCCGGAGCTCAAAGACAGCCTGTATCCTCCGGTTTTAGTTCAGCCACCGAGCACCCAGAGGAGGGAGAGGCTGAGATTTTCCCTGTTTCAGAGACTAGAGATGCTCAAGGGGTTGTGTGGAGACGTCACACAAGGTTAAATTATCAAATTATTAAAGAATTAAAAAATTCAGTGTCACAATGCGGTGCCACTGCTACCTTTACTCTTGCAATCTTAGAATCTGCTGTAGAGGAGTGATTGACTCCTGGTGATTGGAATACTCTAGTGAGAGCAGTTCTTAGCGGTGGTGAACATCTTATTTGGAAATCAGAGTGTCATGAGAATTGTAAAGAGACAGCTAGGAGAAATATTCAGGCAGACAATGGTTGGTCCTTTGATGCCTTAGTAGGAGAACAGCAATTTGTTTCTAGTGATAACCAGATGCAATATGACCCAGGCTTATTTGCTCAAATTCAAAATGCAGCCATGAAAGCTTGGTGCAAACTCCCAGTAAAGGGAGACCCTGGTGCATCTTTGACCACAGTCAGACAAGGGCCTGATGAACAATTTTCTGATTTTGTTGATCAATTAATGACAACACCAGGGAGGATTTTTGGTAATGCACAGGCAGGTATAGATTATGTGAAACAACTTGCATATGAAAATGCCAATCCTGCTTGCTAAGCGACCACTAGAACTTATAGGAAAAAGACAGGCCTTACTGGGTATATCAGACTCTGTTCTGACATAGGGCCCTCCTACCAACAGGGCTTAGCTATAGTAGGTGCCATGCAAGGACAATCAGTAAGATATTTTTTGGCAAGCAGAGACAAAATGGCCTGTTTTAAATGTGGCAAGCCTGGATACTTTGCAAAAGATGGCAAGGCAGAAAATGAGTTAACCCAGAGACAGCCTAGAAAACAGCCTGGCCTATGCCCACATTGCAAACGTGGAAGGTATTGGGCTAGTGAATATAGGCCCAAAAGAGATACACAAGGAAACATCCTTTCCCATAATCAGGGAAACGGGAACAGGGGCCAGCCCCAGGCACCGAACCAACAAGCCAAAACAGGCTTATGGGGCAGTCAGATTCATACCATTAAACAATAATCCCTTTCTGAACTTAGTCGAGCAACACCAAGAAGCTCAGGACTGGACCTGAGTTCTGCCACCCACACAGTATTAACCCCAGAAATGGGACCTCAGGCCTTACCCACCGGAGTGTTTGGACCAATCTATCCAAATGTGTTTGGCCTGATTGTGGGAAGAAGCAGTGCTGCTATGCAGGGACTACAATTTTTTTCCTGGAGTTATAGACAATGATTATCAAGGTGAGATTAAGGTAGTAGCCAAGGCAATACAGAATATAGTCACCGTTCCTACAGGAAGGAGGATAGCTCAACTACTGTTACTTCCATTGATCCCTACTAATCACAAATATAAGAGACCTAAGAGAAGGGATCAAGGCTTTGGTTCCCCTGATGCATACTGGGTACAGCCTATAGCTAAACAAAAACCTATAATGACAATATTGCTCGACAGGAAGGAATTCTGAGGCTTGTTTGATACAGGAGCTGATGTGACAATCATCAAACAAAGTGATTGGCCCACCACCTGGCCTCTGACCCAACCTTAACCAATTTAAGGGGTACTGGCCAAAGCCAAAATCCACAGCAAAGCTCTAAGGTGCTGACATGGAAAGATAAAGAAGGAAATACAGGGAATATATAACCCTATGTCATCCTGGGCCTTCCCATTAATCTCTGGGGCCAAGATATGTTATCCCAGTAGGGAATGATTATGTGTAGCCCTAATGGAGTCTGAAGGAAAATCTGCTGCAGACAGATTCTGGCATCCTAATATCAAAAAGAATTTTACAACAGTCCTCTGGAAAGACCCATTAACTAGAACCTGGAATGGGCCAGATCCATTGCTTATCTGGGGAACAGGTTCTGTCTGCATATATTCTCAAATGGCAGATGCTGCACGCTGGCTGCCAGAGAGACTGATTAAACAAATAGACAACAATAACAAATCCAGGGAGGAGAAATCCCCTGGAAGCATATTTTTTCTTTGCAGGAAACATGAAGATGCTACATTGGAGCAGATCACCCAGCATACCTGACTTGGAAAGTTCTCAGTGTAGAAGTAGGAGATTCTAAAACCTCTGTCATCAAGACATCACCACCCACACCTCCAGAGTGGCTCTATTGGACTCTTGGTTCCCTGATTTATGACTTAGTGAGGTACATTGTTTAAACCTAAGAGAGAACCCATTACCACAGTTACTATAGTTGTTTTTTTGGGTTTGAGATTGATTGGGGCAGGGCCAGGGATTTCCTTACTTGTTTTGTTAAGATCAAAGCTATGACCAGTTCTGTACTTATATAGATTTAGAATTAGAAAGAATGGAATCTGCTATATCACATTTGTAGAATTCATTACCCTCCTTAGCTAAAATAGTGCTACAGAATAGAAGAGGCTTATACTTTTTACTCCTCCAACAGAGGGAATTGTGTGCTACCCTTAAAAAAGAGTGTTGCTCTGAGGCAGAATAGTTTACACCAACCATTCAAACATCATTAAGTTTCTTGCTTCTCGGGTTCATGCTGTTCAACAGACTGATGGCTTTCATACAACAACAGATAGACACTATTGAAATGAAACCCATACAGGTCCCTTATTACAGGCTAGAAGTAGGAGATTCTAAAACCTCTGTCATCAAGACTGACAAGGATTAACCCCTAACTTATGCACTAAGCTGGATAGTCAATGATGGGCAAGAGAACACCTCAAGACCCTTGCCCCTAACTGGGAGGCCTTGCCATCCTAAGACAGGAGCTCAAACAATGGCTGTTGAGTATCCAGAGAAGAGAAAGAGAGGCTGGGGTCCTTTGTTCCAACCTAAGACAGGCACGGTTTCCATAAGTTTTCCCAGCCTTCCCTTTTGAAAACAAATTTAAAAAGGGGGGCCTGTTGGGAGCCAACTCCTAGCCAAAAGTGGCTATCATCTTTGCAGCCATCTAGAACCATATACCCTGACAAAAGACTTGTTTTCAACAGCCTGAAACAGCTGAGCACACTCTGATAAACATCTTGTTTTTCTCACATATCTTGTTTTTCTGTTTAATGCCACCAGCAGTTAGGCGCACGTGGTCTCCTCACTGCTAGCTGGGTGCACATGATATCCACGCCGCTAGACACATGACATAGTGCCTTCAGCTGTGCTTGTCCATGAGGGCCAGGCATGTGGTAAAGGGTATTAATACCCAGGATTTCCTTTCAATAAACGAGACTTGATCAGACTCCCTGTCTCGTCTCCATTCTTCGAATCTCTGGCCCCCACTCTCTCTCTTGCTAGACCCTGACCCGAGGACCGAAGCAGCAGAACGGGCCATTGCAAAGTGACCCCCGAACCTGAGGCAGCTTGGGTGGTTACAACTTGATATGAGTCCATCATTACTTTGGGAACAAAGTTTGATCTTTCTGCTTTTGCTTATTGACTGTTGGAATTGCAAGTGTGAAAATTCATGCCTAGCTAGACACGAACTTTTAAAATATGTTATACTATATGTATCATGTGTTTGCTGCTCCTATAGCAAAAATAAACCATTTCAATATTTTTAATAGTATCCTGCCCTTACTTAATGTGTCACCCCACCTTCTCATCTTGTATTTTCTTTAAAGTCTTGACAATTTTAAAGCTAAAACAAGGTTTTATTTTTTTAACATTACTTTAAATATATAAGCAAAATTTAAAACCAAACATTATAGTTACTAATATTCAATTTCAGAAATATAAATACCTTAATTCCATGTAATTTTTTTAAAGAAAGAAAACAATTGAATATGAGCCATAGAACTATTTCAATGAAAATATATTACAAAGTTTAAACTATCATGAATTTAAATAGCTGGAGATGACATATGCTTATAGTATATAACTGTAAAGTCTGAAAAATATCAAAATTTAGACTATATGGATTTTGATGTTGGGAACATGGAAAAATTGGATCATATACAATAGATAGAATATTTGAAGTAAGTACAAATGCAACACAGACATTAATAATCTACAAATACAATACAGAATGAAACTCTTAAAACTTTTTCATACTTCAGATGTCAAAGTAATCCAACATAGACCAGTATAAGGTGCCTCAATCTTTTGTATGGTTTAATTTCACTCTTTAAATAATTCCTTTGGTACTTGGAAGCAAATAAAAAAAAAGGAGCAAATTGAAACAAAAACCTGCAATGTTTTCGTAGTATACAGTGTGATGGTAAATTATGCCCATTCTCTCCTGGATTGAAACTGCCTTTAAGAGGAATACTAAGCATACTTTAACCAATTGGAATATACATGTTGAGTATCTAGATCCTGACAAAGCTTGTTAAAATACGGTAAAGAGGAAAAATATGGATCTCAAATGTAAAATAATAATCAGTATCAAAATCTATAATAAATTATGCTTGGTAAAACATGGCTGAAATGATAATTTTTACCTTTATGAAATCAAAAATCATTAATTATGATAGAAAATGAATATTTACAGCATAATTATATAAGTGTTATGTGGTAGCAAATGAATTTACAAAGCTTAGATAAGGAAACTTTCAATAATGCTGAATAACATTTAATAGAAATGGTATAGGAATTTCATGTTCTTTTTATTGTGATGAATTCAGGTTTCATACATGCATGATGCATTAAACATCCCAGAAGGTAAAAGATCTATCTTAAAAATGATTTATAATAAGGTCAGTAGAGAATTATCTGAGTTAACAATAATTATTATTCAACATTGTGATAGGGATCACATACAGAAGAGTAGAGAGAACAAAGAGTAATTAGTATTAATTTATCACTATTGTGGTAAAAATGATACAGTTTATCCACAGGAAATTTGACACAAGATGAAATATAAAAAACTAATTTGTAATGGTTATATTTCCTGCTGTCTGGTCTTCAAGGAGTGGAGATATACATAAATAATTTAATATACATAAAACTATTTAATCAACTCGTATTTTCTGATATCTTTATTATGATTCTCCTTTGTAAAATGTATGTAAAAAATAAAGCAAAGTAATTGCTTTTTTTCATTTAATATGAAAGTTATAGCCAAAATGAAATAAAACAAAGAAGCACAAAAACAAAGCAACAGTAACAACAAACAAAACCTATTAATCCATTTTAAGACAATTTTTAAGGAGCTATATAACGTCATCATACTTGAGTTATAACATTGGATCTCAGCAGTTGAGACCTGGTACATTGTAAAGCTTCCCTAATACTACCAAATGTATCCACAAAGTCCCCATACTAAAACTGCACATCAGCCCTTGCTTTGTATGGCATTCAAAGATTTTTATCATTCCTAACTTCTTTTCATAGACTGAAAGCAATAGAATAATCGAGAATTTAACTATGTGAATAACCTTGACAGTATAAAATATTTCTGGGCTCCTGTGTCAAGTGACTTTCCAAGTTTTTCTTAAGTTTAAACATTTCAACAAGAAATACTGCTTGGAAAAAAATGCACACAAGAGGTGAAATTTATTATACTCTTGCCAGACATTAATGATGTGTTAGCAAGAAATAGCACTTTTCTTTGTGGCAGATGAAGATGCTAGCCTCAGATTACCATTGAAAAGAAAACATGATGAAATGGTCTATTTCAGAACACCACAACCCATATTATATAAACCCTTTCAATGACACACAAGGCTAGAGTGAGGCCATCTGTTCCCCAGCCCCTTGGCAGCTATGAGATTCAGTTACTGAATGGAATTGATAAGATTTGGATATTTAAGAGCTGTTGACTTATCAGAGAACTACAGCTTATCATGTAAATGTAATTCATTCAAATTTGCAGATAAGAGACAGGAGTTTTTACAATCTTGCTAAAGGAAACACTTGCTAGGTGAAATGAGATGCAATACCCACAAATTGGATTCTATTTATTGACTCACACTTGATATAAAGAATACAAATAAACTTTACATGGGAATGAGACAAATAGAACAAAATATATTTGTTTCAGCCATGAGGAAAAGTTTCCTCAGATATGGGTGAGAATACCCCTAGCATTGTGAAAAGGCACAACACCAACAGAAAGCAAAGACATTCAACTCACAACTTTTTCTGTCTTTACTTATTTAGATAAATCAGTTATGAAATCTTAAACTATGCAACTGGCTTTTATTTGAATATTGGCTTGCCTGATACTCTACAGTTTTCTTATATTAATAATACCTCACACACTACTTCTTCAGTAGCCATATTTTCCTTAGCCCAATCACAAAAGAACACATATGATATGCACTCACTGATAAGTAGATATTGCCCCAAAGGCTTGGAATACCCAAGATACAATTCACAGACCATATGAAGCTCAAGATGAAAAAAGACAAAAGTGTAGATCCTTCACTCATTCTTAGAAGGGGGAACAAAATACACACAAGAGCAAATACGGAGACAAAGTGTGGAGCAGAGACTGAAGGAAAGGCCATCAAGAGACTACTCCACCTGGGGATCCGTCCCATATACAGTCACCAAACCCAGACACAATTGTGGATGCCAGGAAATGCTTACTGACAGGAGCCTAATAGAGCTGTCTCCTGAGAGGCTCTGCCAGAGCCTAACAAATACAGAGGAGAATGCTCACTGCCAACCATTGGACTGAGCATGGGGATACCAATGGAGGAATTAGAGAAAGAAATGAAGTAGCTGAAGGGATTTGCCACCCAATAGGAAGAACAGCAATATCAACCAAACAGAACCCTCAGAGGTCCCAGGGACTAAACCACCTACCAAAGAGTACAAATGGACGGACCAATGACTCTAGCAGCATATGTTGCAGAGGATGGTCTTATCAATAGGATCATCTGTAGGAGGGGAGGCCCTTGGTCCTATGAAGGCTCGATGTCCCAGTACAAGGAAACGCTAGGGTGGTAAGGTGGGAAGGAATACGTTGGGGGAGAACACCCTCATACAAACAGCGAGGGAGGGGATAGGAGTTTTGTAGTGGTGAAACTAGGGAAGGGGGATAACTTTTAAAATATAAATAAATAAAATTCTTAAAAATATGTTATCAATCTCAACTCTTTGGTATATCTTTGGAGTACCACATTTCTCTGAACAGATGATGCTGACATCCTTGCAAATCTCTATCTCACTAGTTTTATTTTTGTTTATTGTTTCAACTCTTGAGTGTTTATTAACTTTGTATTGGTTTTATGTGAGTTTCCCATCATGTGCAGCAGTCTCCTTATCTCCCTGTTCCTTCATATCAGCCCTTCACTATATAACCCCTTCCAAAAAAAAAAAAAAGCACACACATACAAACAAAGAAAACAAAACAAAATATAGAAAACATCTCATCATGGAAACTGTAGTATGTCACAGGGGACCCTTGTAGTAAATCCTCTGTCCATACATCTTCACATGTAAATTCTCATTAAGCAATTGGTCTAGTTCATAGTGTCTAGCTTCTGTGACACTATCAAAACTGGACCTTCACTGCGTATCCTCCTGGTTACTCTGCTCTTACCAGGTATCGTAGAAATCCTATGGCTTTTAGATCAGCAGGATGACTCTTGCACACATCGCAGTTGTTCCTTGATGATAGAGATTTTGGAGTGAGTAAATTAGAGCCCTGATTATGGACCTACATGGTAGATGAGCAGATCAGCATTCTGGCTCTCCCTTATCTATACAAACATGATGAGATCTCTATCACTGCTCCAGTTAGGTACCCAATGCTGTCATTGGAAGGATGCAGGGTCAGCTCTCCTGCCTTCATGCACTGAGGATCTCATGACTATTGCATATGTCAAGGGAAGGGTGCACCACTTCTATCCACACCACTGGGGCCAGCTCTCCCATCATCATGTACCCTGGACTCACCTCTATTCCCACTACCAGGATCAACATTAATGTGATGTCAAGGTGAGGAGCAGGGCCAGCTCTCTGGAGTGCTGCAGCTGGTGAAGTTCACAGCCAGTTCCCCTGCTCTGTTGAGGGAGGAGAGAGCAACCTGCTAACTCCTGTCCAAGCTAAATCCTGGCAGACAAGTGATAGGGACAGCTTTCCTGTGATCTTGCTCTCTGGCTGGCTCACCTATGCCTTCAGCATCACAATCAACTCTGTTGTGTTGCCCAACCAAGGTGCATAGCTCACTCTCCTGAGTGATGCAGTTGATGGGGGCTGATGGGTGAAGGTGTAAAGCAGTGGAGGAAGTGTCACCTTTGCATGCATGCCATACCAAGGCAGACAAGTGGTAGGGTTAGCTCTTCCACATTCAATTCCTTGAGGCCGCTCACCCACATCCCAACCATCAAGACCATCTCCCATGTGCTTCTAGGGACATTTGCAAAGCTAGCTATTCAGAGTGTTGCTGCCAGTAAGGGGTAGGACCAATTTTGTACAGCCCCTGAACCAACAATGTCCTCATGTTCTTTAGTGGTAATATAAGCCAGAAACATTGTCAGGATCCTTGCTGCTCTGTGGCTCCCATAACAGGGATGGCCACTCACAAAAGCCTAGTTCTATCCACTCTTGCTTCTTCAGGCCTATATCTCTTTCTAAAGCTCAAACAGATCCATTTCTCTTTTTCTTGAAATTGAATACCACATACTTGCACATTGCATTAGCTTCTAGTACAGTATGACCATGAGAATGTAGGTTCTGGGATGACAATTCCTGTCCTCACTGTATGGTGTGGTTGCAAGCCAATGTCTATGGTTCACCTATGTTGCATGCACAGCCACAGGAGTGTTAGTAGCATGGTGGTCTGTGGGTCTGTGTTGGTCTTCCTTCTCTTTTACTGTACTTTATGGTTGATAGGTAAGTTCTGAATATCTATGGCCTCCACATGCCATGGGGTTGAAGCCAGGTCTGTTGGCATGTTTCTTTGCCTGTATCACCTGACATGTCAGAACACAGGTCTCTATCTGTCTTCCTCCTCTGATGCTGTGCTGTCTTCATTTGATTTGATTTGATTTGATTTGATATGATTTGATTTTTAATGTATCCTAGGCATGAAAGAGCTTTGCCCTCTAAGCCAGGCATTAAGCTAGGATTAACCAAGGACTCTCATCTGCTCAGCACCTGACTGATTAAAGAACAGAACAAGACATCAACAAAATGTCTCTTTACCCATTGTAAAGAGTGTGGGGTGAGGCATATGATTAACTTTTGTGTCCTTTAATTGCTTTCTTTTCTTTTTTCATTAAAGCCTCATGCTTTCATTTTACTCTTCTTTGTTTTTCTTTTCCAACACCTTCTATGTATGTCTCGGGCATCTTTTTTAAAATAAGAATTTTCATGTCTGACTACCTGTTCTGACCTTCTGCTCCCTACTTATCATGCTGTGAAGATTCATGTGAATCCTTTCACATCTGTCATTATTCACATGATTTTTTTGTCTGAACTTAGGCCTGAAATTTTATTTATCGAGAAAGTAAAGACAGTATGTCATGATCCAAATATACCACTTATTCTTCAGCTGTGAGGTATTCAACATGCTTAACCAAAGTAGTTTGATTCATAATATTTAGAAAGACAGTCTCTGTTCATTTGCAAGGACATTTCTCCAGAAGTCCCTCTTTATGTGTCCTTCTGTCTACTTGAAATTTTCATCTGAACTTTCAGAGACACCATAAATTTACCATTTCCACCACAAAAAAAAAAAAAATTATCCCAACTGAAAACTTCTCCAACCCTTACATTTTCTTCATTACATGTCTGTTTGTTGAAAATCCAAAAGAACTGTTTAGTCAACTTTGATTTCTTTTTAATATAACTGTATTTAATTTAGCAAGAAGTGCTGTTAGTTCTAGATTCAAAATACACCCAAAGACAAAACAAAAACAAAATACAAACAAACAAACAAAAAACTAACTAACCAACAAAACAACCAAACAAAAACACAGAAAAACAGTACCTCTCAAAGCTAATTTAATGGCTTTGGCCATTTGATTTAAGTTACTTAAGATAATGAGTTTTACGTTTGGAAAAGCACAAGTATTTTAGAAAAAGTATCATTGTGTTAGCAATTACTTCAAAGGTACACAGGAAAAAATTTACATTTACTTAAGTCTATGTAGATACAAAGAAAAAGAAAAAGAAAGAAATAACACATAGGTAAATTTATACCCTTAATTGTATTTAGGTAAATATAGCTGACAGTTTTTATACTATTTTTATTTCTCTGCTAAAATATCTTGAACAGAAATTTAAAGATTAATATTGGACATTAAACTAAATTGTAATTATAATTTGGACTATGACAATTCTTTGAAATGAACTGTTTCCTCATTTCACTCAGGGTAAAAAGTCTTAAAATGGTTAAAATTTTCTGCCTATTCTTAAACTTCATTTTATCTTTCACTTCATCTTTTCTATTTTCTGTCCTTCTTAGTCAATCCCAAGTTCAGTGGCAATTAATAACATAACTGGCCTTTTGGAAGGTAATGTCTACATGCTATCCAAAATCCTCTGCCCTATGTTGATCTTGTGGTATCATACATGGGAATACATTCCTTAAGATGTTAGATAAATATATGCCTGGACAGGATCTAGAATCACTCAGGAAAAAAGCTTCTGCCATATCTATGAGGGAGTTTCTAGATAGGGCTGATTGAAGTAGGAACATTCACTGAAATATGAATGACACCGTCCTGTGGTGTAGAGTCATAGACAGAACAAAATTACCAAAGCTAACTGAAACACCACCTTTTATTTTTATCTGATTCCTAAATGTAAACACAAAAGAATAACTTTGTTCAAAATGCTGCCCCCAAGACTTCACTACAACACTCTGGTTTACCTCCTCAAACTATAACCAAAAAAGGAAGAGAGAGAGAGAGAGAGAGACAGAGAGAGAGAGAGAGAGAGACAGAGACAGACAGAGAGAGACAGAGAGAGACAAAGAGAGAGACAGAGAGAGACACAGAGAGAGAGAGACACAGAGAGAGACACACAGAGAGAGACAGAGAGAGAGAGAGACACAGAGAGAGACAGAGAGAGAGAGATTGAAAAACCAAAGGCCAATCTTTTCTTCTTTTACTTGTTTTTTATCATGTACTTGTCACAATAAGAAACCATGACAATACACCAATTTGGTACAATAAAATGACAATACTTCTTCATAAAATGAACTTAATCATTTTTGTGTATTGTTTTGTCAAATAGAAATTGTTCTTGAAAGACATCTATCAAGGGGATCTGTATCTAGTTCTCCATACTTTTTTTTTTTCACACAGAAGACCAAGTGAATTTTCATGATCTGTGCTATCACCTGAAGCCATGTCTTGTCCATAAGCCAGATTATGACCAGGGACTATATGAATGTTTGTGGCCCATGTTTCCCTGGAGTCCATGTCATTGATCTGTGTTGCTACTGAGGGTTATGAGGCTGCCCTTGCCCATCTCTGTGGCAGAGGGTCATGTTAGATGTCAGTGGTCTGTACTGTCAGGTGAGACTGTGCTTAAATCTGTCACATGGACTGACATAGGAGAACATATGGGATTCCATAGTCTGTATTTTTGCGAGAAAACATGTGGAAGCCCATGATCCATGTTCCTCCTGACTGTAAAGGGCAAAGCAGCTCCTTTTGCAGTGGTATCAATGACTGTGGTCTTAGTAAAAAAGACAGATATAGAACATTTCTATGACACCCGTACCTCATTATATCCCTTCCTGTAAAAAGTAACAATATAGACAGAAAGCCATTAAAGAGAACTCTTAGAAAATGTGATAAGGATGCTAAAGCATTGCCCTCTACAACTGATAACTTCTGGCTGGGTAGAGGTAGACAAGGACTCATTTTTCTGAAAAGGTCTGGGCAATGAGATTTGATCATGCTCCAGTCAGTGTATGGGAAACACAAATGGGATATATATATTTGCTTTTATTTTCTTGTGTGTGTGTGAGGAAAGATCAGAAGCAGGGCAGACATGAGAATGGGAATTGAATGTGATCATTGCTCATGATGTCAAATTTCCTAATAATCAATAAAAACACTATGTTGGAAGAAAAAATAAAAGCATAAATTAAAGACTAGAAAATAAATTAAAGCATAAAAAGTTCATGGGAAAAGCTTATGACAGTCTGTTCTCAAGAAACATGACTTCTAATCTTCTATTAACCATTATATTCCAACTGATGATCTTATAATTTCCATACATGAAATAAAAATAATTATTTAATTATTGATTAATTATTAATAATTTATTTCTTATTTAGGGTATACAGCATAATGTCTTTCAGACTTTATTAGTGAATACCTATGTATTCTTATCAATATGTAGAAGCATGCTGATAAGAGTCTTCCCCCGATTTTTGATGTGTTTAATCAACTCAGGAAAATGCACATTAAACTTCAAAAAGAATTCTACTAAATGTCACTTATAGTTTTTTTTTGGCTGCCATATATACTTGAATATATGTTGCTTGAACATATTGCCAATATCTCCCTAAAATATTTCATTTGTCATTAGTAAATATCTAGTCATAATATAAACAAATTGTAATATGTGCTTCAATTCTTTTTGCTTCATTTTTGTTTTGGCTCGTTTTGCCTTTTATTGACTGCTAGCACATGTTCAGTTTTAGAAATCTCATAGTCTCTTGAACAGAGACAGATTTTTGCACATTTGAGTTGGTTATATTCTCTGGAACATTGATGCCTGGATGGAAAAGTATCAAATCTACTGCAGGCCAGAGTACATTTCATGAATATGAATTTATTCTACAAATATTTTTAACTGGGATATTTAGATATTTGACAAGCCCCAGGACATATATTTTAAGTATAACCATTATTCCTGAAATCTTATACAAAGCTGTATTTACAGATACTAGGTGCCATGTAGAAAGCATTAATATCACCCATGAGGTTAAATAGTACATACAGTTTAGAAACTTTTTAAAATGGAAATAAAGATCCTGAGAACAGAAAAAGAAAATATTTCCTTCTTTGTATCTTCTTAGAGTTAGTTATCAAAAGGGAAATATAAGTCATGACATGGACATAGTTAAAATAACTCCATAGATGTAATAAATAATCTTGCACAATAAATATTAAGAAAACTAATGTGTGCTAACTAATATTTGCAACTTCATCATTTAAATAACAACTGATGGTTTAGTAGTTATTATAAGTAATTCATGGACTTTTTAGTTCAATCAATAATTAACATGTTATTACTATGTATTAAAATCAAACATGTAAATAATTTTACTGACAAATAAAAATGAATTGTATAAGCATGTAATACTTATTAAAAAGTGAGTTACTTCAATATCTTCTTGTCACAAACAGCAGATAAAGAAGCACGTAACACTGAGGTAAATAAAATTCCAATATTCAAATCCACCATTATTGAATTTTTTAAAATGAAACTGCCTTTTTTTTTATTGCTGTTTGTAGACAATACATATCAAATCTAACAACTTCCCATAAAGGAAACCAATGTCCCCGATCTGTAGTAAGCATAACAATAATTGCCATTTAATTAATGTATCCAGACAAAGGTAACAGAACTTCAAGCCTCATTCTAAGTTAAATTTCACTTTGTGCCATTCTTCTCCGATGTTAGCCAAACCTCATAAAGAGAAATAAAAGTAAGCCACTTCTCCATCCACCTCTCTTGCTCTTCTGTTCTTCCTTCATTTACTAGATGTTTTTTGGTAACCTAGAGTTTAAAAGTGAGGCTAGTACAAAGAAACTAATGTGGTAAGATGCTATACTTCCTGGTATAACATGGCAATTTTCTCAGAAGTAAAATCATGTATGTTTGAAGGACACTCCTTGATACTAAAGGGAGAGGGGAGAGAGTACTTCATTTGTGAAGTCATTTACCATAGTACATTGGAACCAGCATAGAGGACAGAAGAAAATATTGAATAGGCTCAGAGATTTACAAGTCAATTTTCTTTCTTTCTTTTTTTTTTATTGGATATTTTATTTACATTTCATATGTTATCCCCTTACCCCATCCCCCACCAACCTGGGAACCCCCATCCCCTTACCCCTCCTCCTTCTTCTCCGTGGATGTAACCCCCACTTACCCCCCCACTCCCACTTCCCAACCCTCAAAATTCCCACCCCCTGGGGCATCCAGCCTTCATGAGGTCAAGGATCTCTTCTTCCACCTGTGCCTGGCAGGGCCCTCCACTCTTACATATTCAGCTGAAGCCCTGGATCCCTCCATAAGTGCTCCCAGGCTGGTGGTTAGGAACCTGGGAGCTGTGGTTAGTTGGTATTGTTGCTCTCCTCATGGTGCCACAAACCCTTTCAGCTCCTTCAGTCCTCACTCTAACTCCTCCATTGAGAACCTCATGATCAGTTCAATGGCTAGTTGTGAGCATCTGCCTCTGAATATGTCAGACTCTTGAAGGCCTCTGAGGAGACATCCATATCAGGCCCTTATGGGCATGCACTTCCTGACTTCCACATCAGCATCTACCTTTGGTGACTGCACATGGGATGGATACTCAGGTGGAAAGGTCTTCAAATGGCCCCTCCTTCAGTTTCTGTCCCTCACTTTGTCTCCATATTTGCTCCCTTGAGTATTTTGTTGCTCTTTCTAAGAACTGAATCACCCCCACTTGGTCTTCCCTTTTTATGAGCTTCATGTGGCCTGTGAGTTGCGTCTTGGGCATTTCAAGGTTCTGGGCTAATATCCAATAATCAGTGAGTGAATACCATGTGTGTTCTTTTGTGATTGGCTTACTTCACTCAGGATGATAATTTCTAGTTCCATCCATTTACCTAGGAACCTCTCGAATTCATTGTTTTTAATAGCTGAGTAATACTCCATTGTGTAAATATACCACATTTTTTGAATCCATTCCTCAGTTGAAGGACATCTGGGTTCTTTCCAGCTCCTGGCTATTATAAATAAGGCTGCTATGAACATAGTTGAGCATATGTCCTTGTTATATGTTTGAGCATCTTCTGGGTATATGCCTAGGAGTGGTATAGCTGGATCCTCAGGTAATGCTGTTTCCAATTTTCTGAGGAACCGCCAGACTGATTTCCAAAGTGGTTGCACCATCTTGCAGTCCCACCAACAATGGAGGAGTGTTCCTCTTTCTCCACACCCTCGCCAGCATCTACTATCACCTGAGTTCTTAATCTTAGCCATTCTGACTGGTGTGAGATGGAATCTCAGAGTTGTTTTGATTTGCATTTCCCTGATGACTAAGGAGACTGAACATTTCTTTAGGTGCTTCTTGGCCATTCGAGTTTCTTCCATTGAAAATTCTTTGTTAAGCTCTATACCCCATTCTTTAATAGGGTAATTTGGTTGTCTGGAGTCTACTTTCTTGAGTTCTTTGTATATATTGGATATTAGCCCTTTATCAGATGTAGGATTGGTATTGAGTTTAGAAAACTAAAGATGTTCAAGAAAGTTCATTAAGGAAATAAGTTCTTCGTCTGAGATGATGGCACATCTGGTAATGTATTCGCTTGCAAGCCAGAAGACAGTATTTCAAATTTCCAGAAATTTCTTAAACATTATACCTTTCCAGGTCAATAGACTACCTCGAATAATAAGGTGAATTCGTGACATTCAGTGTGGGGCATGTATGCTACTAAATAACACTATTCTTGTGGAGCTATAGCTAAATGCCTACTAATGCTTGAGAGAAAACTGATGACAGACCAAAGCAACTACCATAAGATTTCACTTTAGGAAACTAATTGATTTCACTGGGTTTGCTCATGTGAATAATTAATGTTGACATTAGAAGAAGCTTTAAGGTCAGCCTCTGAATCCAGTGATGAAGTTACCCCTAGACAAGAACCCTCTTGCTTCTGCTGTAAGTGGGTGGGGGAGTCCCCTCACAAGCAGAGTAAAGGGGGATAGGATAGGGGATTTGCAGAGCGGAAACCAGGAAAGGGGATAATATTTAAATTGTAAATACATAAAATATCCAATAAAAAATCAGAACTGATCAGAATTTACAATTGACCCTGGAAATTACTGTCCATTGTAAGTAGTTGTTTGTAATGACTACAGTGTCATTTACCATAAGAATATAATGTACTAGCTTCCAGGATGAATACAGTAAAATAAAATAGTGACCTCTGTTTCAACATTACAAGAAAAAAAGGAGGAAGAAGAAGAGGAGAAGGAGGAGGAGGAGGAGGAGGAGGAAGAGGAGGAGGAGGAGGAGAAAGAGAAAGAAGAAAAAGAAGAAGAACAAAGAAAGAAGACTATGCTGGGGGAGACTTGCCCCCCCCACACACACAATTATTTAGTCCATCCTTCCAGAATTAGATTTGAGTGGTTGGTTACCCATATTTGCAATTTCATACACTGAAGCTTGGAGGCAATTCAATACCACTTAACTACACAAAGCCTACTTTTGTTGGATTTGGTGGGATCATTATACTGCATGTAAGGCACATGTTATTTGGTTACCAAGACCCATTGTTTTGTACTTAGTAACTTTCATACAAAAATAACAATGTGTCTAGCCCACATTTATGGTTTTTATTCTGTAGGTCTTTTAAAAAACATTCTGTACTGTGATTGCTAATAAAAAAAACTGTATTTTTTAATCACATGTTTGATTAATATCCATAATTTTCTAAATCATTTTTTTCATAGATTTCAGAATGGCTGTAACTTGTTCAGACTTCTAGGAATGCAAGTGTCACTTATAATTCCTTTTTTACATGAATGTTGTTTATTGTCAATTTGTATTTAACAAAGCCACTTCAGGAGCTTTGTAGAAGTCCACTTAATTTTACTCCACACTGAATATGCCTATTTTCTCAAAAGCCTAAAGGATAGTCAGGGTCAGACCAATTAAAGTAAATGGTATTACAGAGCTAGTGAGAGGTTAGGAAGTTTGTTTGGTTTGTTGATAACAAAATAGATTGTTACTTCTTTTAATGAACACAAGTAACGACAAGTACTTTAATGAATCTATATCCTCCCAGAACATTCAAGAAAGTTGCCTTAGGGAGGTCAATTATTTTTTATGTCTTTTTAGTGTTCATTTTATGGGTTTATATGGCTGAATTAATTAGCAACAAGACTTTGTAGGAAAGCAGTATGCAAACAGGCTACATTAGTAATGTTACAAAGCATGACAAGAAATAGTTAAGATGTAGGTATGTAATGAGTATATTCAAATGATATTTTAATGTTTTGAAAGAATCTATAGCTACAGATTAAATACCATCATAATAGACATAATTGTCCCATGGTCTCTTAAATGTATATATTAAAATTGCAGACTTGCTTTCATGTATCTTTTCTATGATTGTACAAAAATGTTAGAATTTTTTCTCCTTCATTGAGATAATTAAAATTCTTTCACATTTTGCAATATTAGAATCTAAGAATATTATATTTATAATTGTTTTAATTGAAAGCACTATATTTAAAATCTATAGAATAACTGATGTGTATCACAGATTCACAAGAATTCAGGAAGGCACAAATTTAGGCCTGTAATGTAAGATTCAGTTTACTTAGTAATTCTTATGAATAATTTACTATGTAGAAAAAATTATTTAACATTTGGTAACCACTTTTCCTCATCAAAGTGTTTTTATCTGTAAGCATTTCAAAAGACTCTTGCTGGGTTAAGCAGAAAGGAAATTTATTAGGAAGTTATTAGGCAGCTTACAAAATCATTATCAAGGCTGCACAGTAGCCAGATGCTAAGCAATAAGAAAAGTGCCCCCCAACCTTATTTTAATGACTAGAACATGTTCCTGGTATATACTAGCTAACCTCAGCACCTCCCAAAATCATTTCCCAAGCTGTTTCTGGTGATGTATCTTGTTTGTCCTCTTATTTCTACAAACACATGAAGCACATTAGTGCGTTTGCCATAGCCCCCAAATTTGCATTAGTACTATGCATCTGTGTGCCAGAGAATGGGTCACCTGCATGTGTCTTATTTAACTTAGATCCAGGGAAGTTAAGCAATTATCACTGGCAACTCCTTCGTAGAAGACACTATAGCAGTTTTAAACTCATAATGTAAAGACTGCTCAAAACATTAAAAAGCCAAGGATCCTTAAAACACCTAATTGCCAGACACTGTGCTCGGACAAAAACTGAGAAAGATTAATCTAAACAACAAGCATGTAATAAGGTGACTAATAATTAGTTAAAAGTGAAACTAAATTCTTGAAGGTTTCTGGTTATAGACTCAATTTACAAAATTGAAAAATGAAAACATAAATTATAAGGAACACAACTTTTTGAGAAATATATATAAAAAAAATTTAATTTTTTTAAATTTAAATCATTTCCACACAAAACATTAGAATATACATACAGAGTTTTCCAGAGTGCAGTATTATGAGGTTCTTCATATAGTAGCAGATTATTAAGTTTTGGTGGAAGAAAAAATTTCCCAAAAAGAATGTATCTATAAAGTTATTTTCTTTTTAAAAAATTAGACATTCATACAACTAAAAATCTTTGATTTTATACATTTCTATTTTTATGTAAAATATTATGTGACTTCATGGTATTAAGTTATTATCAGATTTTTTATTGGATATTTTATTTACATTTCAGATGTTATCCCCCTACCCAATTCCCCCCCAGGAACCCCAATCCCATCCCCCCTCCTCCTGCCTCCATGAGGATCTGCCCCAACCTACCCACCCACTCCCACCTTCTCACCCTCGAATTCTCCCACACCTTCCTGGGATCCTCCAGCCTTCATGGGATCAAGGATCTCCTCTTCCACCTATGCCTGACAAGGCCATCCTCCCTTACATATACAGCTGGAGCCATGGGTCCCTTCCTATGTGCTCCCAAGGCTGGTGGTTTAGACCCTGGGAGCTTTGGTTGGTTGGTATTGTTGCTCTCCCCATGGGGCTGCAAATCCTTTCAACTCCTTCAGTCTTCTCTCTAACTCTTCCATTGGGAACCCCTTGATCAGTTCAATGTTTAGCTGTAAGCATCCCCCCTCCTCCTGTGTGATCTGTTGTGATTGGGTTATCTCACTCAGGATGATATTTTCTAGTTCTACCCATTTACCTAAGAATTTCTCAAATTCATTGTTTTAAATAACTGAATAATACTCCATTGTTTAAATGTACCACATTTTTTGTATCTATTCCTCTGTTGAAGGACACCAATGGTGGGATTGCAAGATGGTGCAACCACTCTGGAAATCAGTCTGGCAATTTCTCAGAAAATTTGACATAGCATTACCTGAGGACCCAGCTATACCACTCCTGGGCATATACCCAAAAGATATTCCAACATGTAACAAGGACATATGCTCCACTGTGTTCATAGCAGCGTTATTTATAATAGCCAGAAACTGGAAGAACTCAGACGTCATTCAACAGAGGAATGAATGAGATTACTTTTATTAACTTCTTAAACTAAATCATTAAATATTAATAAATATATATTTATTCCTATTCTCATACGATGATGAAGTAATAAAGTAACTCAGAAATTATCAAAGAAATATAAGATCTGATTTGTATTTTAATGATTATCTATTAGATCTGAAGACACAATATTAATTATGAGGTGACTCAATGCAGTAGATAGTTCATAGAAGTAAACAGACTCCTACTTTTTATTTCTTGGGACCATCCTCTGTCAATGAGGACATGCGTTTCCTTGTTAAAAGGAACATTGCCAGAAAGAATGTAGGAGACCAAGAATGAAAATCTATGGGAAAGGTAATGATCTTTGAAAATGTCCCCTAATGAGTAATTTGTGGCTCAGTGGATTTCAAGAGATTATTGGTTTTAGAAATGGATTCTATCAACTAGAGGGATAATGAAAACCATTAGGGTTGAATAAAATAAAACAGTAAATTTGTAATGCATGCAGGCACTGGGAAAATTTTCTACTCACTACACAAGTTGAAACCCCTGTTTAAAATTACCAGAATGAATACCTCTCAGGGTAGGCCAATATATTGTTGATAGTATATTTTACAATGGATTTACTTTTGCAGCATAAGTTATAATTATTTTCAAGGAAATGTTTGAATGAAAACCTAAAATGTAACTGTATATGGACAAGCCATCAAAGCTTCTATCTTTTCTTGATAATATATATAATAACTTAAATAACATAAGTACTAAACTAAAATATTTTAAATCAGCTACTTTTTCTTATATACTCTCTATATAAATATTTTTGACAACATTTGTAGGTTTTATTGGTAATGTGAACAATAGTATTTCTTGAAAATGTAAATGATCTTTATTTTTTTCTAATCTGTTTTATTATTTGAGGTATTTTATATGTTTAGATCAATGTCTCTTTAAAAGAAAAAAAAAACAAGATTAAAAAGTGGTGAGGAATTTCTTTAGTGAATAGCATACATTTATACCTAAGTAAAATGGCAAACACTTGAATACAGTGAGATTGACTTGTTTTTAAAAATATTCCTTAAATAGGCATATGTGTGTGTGTGTGTGTGTGTGTATTAATTTCAGAAATAATGAATATGCCATACAAAAAAGACATTACATTTAAAAGTTTAGTTTAATATTTTTGTATTGACGTATCTAGTTTTAGAATTTCTACATAACTGAGGATGACTCTGATTTCCTAATCCACTTATCTCTAATTCTAACTGATAGAATTATAGGCATGTACTAACAGTGGTTGCCTCATTTGCTCATTTATATTTAAATTTAAAAAGGGCATTTTAAATATCTTCATTAAAAATAGTTCAGTAGTAATGTCTATACAAATACTAACATGTTAGATATTATTTCTTCCATGAGTATTAAGGTTGTAGCAGTATCTGTAATAAGGAGTTGAGTCTAAGTTATTAACAGTAAGTTTCTAGTTCTAAGACCCTAAGAAGAAATTAGGAATGACAGCGTACACTCTGTTCAGAACAGTGGCCCTGCCTCTGCCCTTCCCAGTGATGTGTTTATGTTTCAAAAAAGTTAGATAACCTCAACTCTCCCTTAGTTCTTCCTTTACACCGCTCTTTCTGTAGCACTGAAGTTTTTGTCCTCGTATAAACTCTGTTCTAATGGCTATTGTATAAAGTGCTGCGGGCTTTCCTCTTGACTTTTGAAACTCGATTATATTTTAGTTATAATTTTAAAAAGTAACATCACATTTAAATATATTTTTATTCATACAGTTGTAATGGGGGCACAAGGATTTCTCTGGAGAATACTCAAAAACAGTATTTCATATCCATTTTACCCGCTTTGATCTCAATACTTTTTCTGTGAAATGTACTTGGCATTGATGTAGAATCTTTAAGTTATTATGTAGTTTCATTAATAGACTTTAATTTTGTCACTGTCAGAGGGATAATTAAATTATTCATGACAATGTTAGCTCATCTTTTAAAATCTTCACACAAAAGTAATCATTATCTTTTAAAATATATTTAGGAAAGAAGTAGTCTTTCAAGAAGGTTGAAGCTTACTTCCACTGTGATTACACTATTAATTATTATCAGGAAATTTCTCCAGATTCATTTTCCCTTCTCTTCTCTTCAGTTCTCTGTTATAATAAATATATTCATTTAACAAGACCTTACCAATAAAGTTTAACATCTTACTTAACCAATCACATATTGTGATAAAAGTATCAAAAACAAATTGAGTCTTGGGGAGGCTTGTAAGTAATTGTTCAAATTCTCTTAAACTGAGCTTATCCTCAAATTCCTTTGTATTTTCATTCTTTTACTTCTAAGATCTATTTTCATAATCTTTATCATTTAAAATGTTGGCTCATTCTGTAGCTCAGGCAGTCCACTTATGTGTGGCCCTTCTACTTTATCCTTCCAAATAGCTAGGCTTGTGCTTCCATGAAGATTTATTGTATTTGTTGAAATAGATGTTTTCAAGTAATATATTCCATTATTCACCCATCTCCTCCTAAATTTTCCTGATGCATCCCTCTACACACAAACATCCTTTCTATCTGTTACTAGAAACATACAACTAAAAGTAATAGTAAAATAAAGTAATAAAGTAAGATAAAAGAACAATTAACACACTAGAATATTGCATAACAAGTAAGAAGGAAAACCAAAAAAAAAAAAAACAAAAGAAATACAGATAGTGACACACATGTGCACATAAGTTTACTATTAAAAATATGTACATAAGCACCACAAGGTTATAAAAAAGGAGAAGATCATAAAACTTTATTAGGCAAAGAACTTTTAAAAATTCTACTGGTTTTATTTTGTGTTGGTTATCTACTGCTAAATGTGTGGCCTGTTCTTTAATATGTAAACCTAGTAGGACTCCATTGGAGAAAACTAAAATTTTCTTTTTTCTAGTGGTTATAAATTGGAGATAACTTCTGGGATAAGGATAAGGATTTATATTCTCTTCTAATCTCTATACTGGAACACCATGTGTAGATGTACTATGCAGACTCTGTGAATGCTGCCACAGTATCTCTGGATTCTTGATTCTTGGTCCTGAAGAGTTTAGGGTGACTTGTATCCTTAGTGTCCTCCATCCCTTGTGGCTCTTATGACGTTTCTGCTTTCCTTTCTTCAATGTTCCCTGATCCCTGACAGGAGGGATTTGTCAGAAAATTTCCATTTGGGGTTGAGTTTTCCCAGGTCACTAACCCTGGATTGTGTGTCTCTGTATTTGTTCCTACCAAATGCAGAGAAAGAAGTGTCTCTGATGATGTCTGAGCAAGACAGTGGTCTATACATATAGCAGAGTGTCTTTAGGATTCATTTTATTATTATACTCATTAACGGAATAGGCTTATTTCATTTTCATCAGTGTCCCTGGGCCATCTAATCTCAGGTTCTTACACACTGAAGCAGCATCAAGTATATGTTACATCTCATGGAATGGGTCATATATTCAACCAGATATTAGTTGGTTAGTCCTACACTTTTGTACCACTATGCTTCTAGTGCACATTGCAGATGGATCATCACTATAAAATGAAGTTTTTGTGGCTAGTTTGGTGTTTACTTTTCTCCTTTAGGATTTCATGGAGTATTTTCTGATATCTTAAACAATAATCACCAGTGGTAAGGGTTCTAGGTAGGCATCAAGTAAACCTTTTATTCAATTTATTATTTAAAAGCTGATAATCTGGCTAGAGGGGAAAGGACATATATTAAACAGAAAAGCAAAAATCACAAAATAAAATACACCAACTTTCGTTCTTATAGTCTGAGATATATATATATTCAGATAGCCCAATCATATATATGTGCAAATTATAGTGGTGAAAACAATTACTATACTCCTTAATTTCTATTTATGTGAGCAATTTTGGAAGTCTAAGAAAAGGATACCATTAATTACTTAATTTATATTTTCATAGTGCTTACATGAATATTTGTTACTCGGATTCTGCGTCATTAAATATTTACTACACATTTCTACGGAATTTCAGAGAAAAATATTTGTGGCACACTGATTTGTTTCTGTCCTTGTAATAAAATTAGTGGGATAATTTGTTTTCATTTCTCAAGTAAAATGAGTTTAAAATTCATGCAAGAAATCACTTAGGAGCTGGGGATGTATCTTACAATTTAACAAAGGAAACATTTTAAACAACCTGGGTTTATTTCTAGCCAAAATAACAAGAAAAAGAGGGCATGGCAGATATCCTGGCAAGTAAAGGTCTCTGCTACCAAGCATGATGATTAAGTTTGATTCCTAGGGTAATATGGTAGAAGATAATTGAATCCACAAAGTTTTTCTATTCTCTACATATGCAAAGTACAAATTATTCTCTCTCTCCTTTCCTCCCTCTCCATCCTTCTTTCCCTCCTTCCCTCTCTCTTTTCTTCCCTCCCTTCCTCCCCTTCCTTCCTCTACCCCTCTCTCTTTCTCTCTCTCTCACACACATGCATACACACTAAATTAAATGTATTTAAATAAAAGAAAGACATAGGTAATAATAGGAAAAAATTGAAAAATCACATGAGGTACATCTACATGAAATCTTATGAAGTTCTTAAACATTAATGGCAAATACAGCTTACAATGATGATGGCTATGTATTTAACATTGTTTGCTATTTTCTCCACTCTATTGTTTAACCCCAAATACAGAATAAGTTGTATTAATTCAGGAAATATGAATTTTTATTTTAGGAAAGTAGCATGACCAAAAATATTATTTAAGAATACGAATGAACAATTGGATTTCCAGGTCCAAGTATACTGCTTACTTAAGTCATGTCCAACAATGTGTTCCTCAATTGTAATTGTAATATTTATTCCTTATTTGACTGATGGTACTCTACCAACAAGTTTTCACTTTACTTGTTAATGAAAAAAGCTGTAACTTAAACTGGATAGGTGCATGTTTGTTACCTTCCTGAAGCTATTGATTTTGGTAACACAATATACCTCTCAAGTTAGAAAGGAGGTGGCATCCAACAGTCTGTTCACTATCCCCTACAATTGATTTAATCAATGTCTAACAAGTCATTATACATATAAGGGTGGAAAAGCAGCACAAATGTGTTGGTGATCTTTAGACTTAAGTCTAATTGGATATAAGCCTTGCACAAGAAGAGTGAATCATGCCTAGTACTGGAAATCTAGACAACTACCCATGACTTGGGAAGTCATAGTTATTGGCCAAGATCCTATACCATCTAATTAACCTAATCAGCATAATTCTTATAAATCTATAAACATCTTTCATTATAACCACATGTAAATATAATCTTCACCTTCATCAATAAACCTTCTCTTCAGAACAGAAAGAGATCACTGCAGAAAACTGAAACCAGAGCCAACATAGAATTGTGGAGTGCAGTATTAGTGCATAGAGCTATAGAACAGTCTTGGCCCTAAGGCTCAGGAGACAGTGTAGAAGAGAGGAGATGAAAGCCATAAGAACAGATAGCTAATATTCTCAACTTTATTCAGAATTTTTTTATTTTGGTTTGTGTATTTGTGTTTGTTTTACAAGTTTGATTTTTTTTTAACATTTTAAAAAACTTTCTAGACCATTCAAATTAAAGCTGCACTTTGCCTGTTCAAACTTCATTTTACCTGTGCTTTCAAAAAATGAGAACAGTTTTATTTTTCATTTCTTGTTAAAGCCCATACACGTCAAGAGGGGTATGTGCATGCTGTTTTGTTTTTGCTGATTCTACTAGAATATACATTAATAACGTTTACTAAACTTTTGTGGTCATGTCAGATTAATAATTAAAATTATTAAAATTAATAATTAGTAATTATAAAATAAGAAACAAAATTTGAAATTTATGGAAAAATCTATTAAAAATATATGTTTATTCAAGCAATATGGTAGAGTTTCTAGAACATTTAAATAACCTGCAGAATGCCACAGGTTTTATTCTAGCACTGGGCATGGTAACCTATGGCTGTAATCCAAGAACCAGAGATAAATGAGGAAAATCAGAATTTCCAGATAAAATTTCACCACACAGTTAGTTTCAACCAGGTCTAAAATACATGAATATACAGGAACAGGGAATAGACCAGAGACTGAGGGAATGCCCAACCAATAACAAGCCCAACTTGAGACCCAGAACCTCCTCCTTGTAAAAGATATTTAACCTCAGGCCTGCACTGAGAAAAGCTTCATCCACTTTCTGCCATGACAATAAACCTTTTAAAGCCATGGCCTTCCTCTTGTCTTTGGGGCCCACCATGGAGAACTGTAGAGGGATCCTTCAAATAATGAGCCTCTGCCTAATCTCTCCCTGGGGGACTTCTCTGTTCCAGCCACAGAGGCCCCCAAACTCAAGCAAGCTAGCTGAGCCAGACATGACCTAGCCAAGCAAGTTGTCTCGACCAAGAGTCTCATCTACCCTGAGGGGTGGGTGCCGCCAGAGTTTTACCCATGTCCCTTCGGCTGTGGGCCAGTCCAGCCCCTATGCCCCCCATCTCAGTCCGTCTGTGGTCCCCCAGAGGCACCTGGGTGCCCAAGAGCTGAGACCAGCTGATCTCCGCCCAGCCGTATCAGTCCGGAGACCCACAAATCCAAAAGCTCTACCCCCACGGGACCTCAGACTGGGATCTCGACACACCCAGAGTGGAACTTGGTGGCTTCCCCTAGCCGGGTGTCTGTCTGGTGCCACATGGAGTGAACTCAGTCAAATTCCTGCGCTTATGCTTCTTCCCCTTCAAGCTGGCTGGGGAGGCAGACACTTGGGACTCATAACTCAGTCCAACAGGACCTAAGCCCATGTGCGAGCTATAGCCCCGCATCTCTGCTTCCTGAATCCTGGGATTAAAGGCATAGGCCACTGTGACAGGCAAAAAAACACTTTTCTTAATAAATAATAATTATAATCATTCTTTTTAGTATTTAATATAAAGTCTTAATTTACTCAGATCTTTAATGTTCTGCCAAGCCCTTAAAACTTCATTCCTGCTTTGCAACATTATTAGTACTGGAAAGACTTGTATATGTCATAAGAACAATAATACAACTTTCTATTTTTCTTTTCTTCCCCACCTACTTTAATTTTTCTGTAGAGATAAGTTATGGATGTCTAGGAACGTGTTATAGACATAGTTGGCCTCAAGCTAATGGGGCTTTGTCTTGACTTTTCTGTTTGATTTCTGGGGTTAAACATAAGCTCTACTAGAGCCAGAAAAAATATTATAATGATTTACTGTATGGGCTATTTAAATATTAATTTGATATTATTAGTATGGGTCATTTTAATAACTGTGAAAATAAAAATATAATAATAAAATGTAAGATTTTCACTTCAGCAAGTAATGTGAAAAATTCTCTCTCAGACACGCACATACACGACTACTACTATTAATAAAATAGAAACTACTGTATGAGAAAAATGTAAATTACCTGGATTTACACATTCAGAATATGAAACTATAGAAAAAGTGATCAGTGTGTGCTTTGCCTTGAAGGAATATTTTTGTGACAAGTATATTTCTGCTAGAAGATTGGAGATAATCAAAGGAAAGAAAATATTTGAAGTTGTTTCTATCTTTATAAATGAAAGAAGATATGTATTTAAATAAGCACAGTATGGGGGTACAACTTGTTTGTAGACTGCTTTGTTAGAATACAATAAGTCCTGGGTTCCATTGACTGCACCAGAAACATAATGACTGTGTTGTCTTATGTCCATAGTACCAGCATTTGGGTGGTGAGATAAGAGTCATACTCAGCTATACAATCAGTACAAAGTACTCTAGATCTACAGGAAAGTTTGCCACATTATTGAGTAATAAAATTAAGAGAATAAGAAGCTGATTTAGATATTAAGCTGAAACATTAAACTAATTTCCTAGTGATTTTGATGAACACAAAGGTATTTTGGAAAAATAAGTGATGTAAATGAAGACAAAGAGTGTGTTAAGTTTTATAGTTGATACTTTAAAATACTAGATAATTTTAGGTTAAATTTTTAAAGGAAGAAATTTATAGTGTCAAGTAAAATAACACATTTTTAAAAGAATTGCCTTTATTTAAATGTTAAAATTTCTCAAAAGCGTAGTTCAAATTTCAAAAGATATTTAGTTATGTCAGTTTCTTTTATACAGATTATATGAGTGTTTGTGTGTATGTGTTTGCTTTTACACAGATTTAGATTCAGGGTTTGTTTAAAAGAACATTTGGACAAGTGTTAATGGAGCAGAAAGCAAGGGAAACTGCTCAATTCCTGATGTGCTAATTTATATCTTTCACATTTAAGCATTTTAGTCACATTTTACATAATTATTTAATGATCACCATTTTTAGTACTTCAAGAGGGAGGGCATATATCTCTTCATTAGTTCAGTCACTATTTGTGACACATGTGGAAATACTTCTGCAAGCACCATTGTTCTTTACCTAGAACACAATTACAAACGTTACTTTTCCTTGAACTTATGAAATTTGTTAACTATCATATAAACCTAGAGATTAAAGGAACATTAAAATACACCCTTGGATTTGAAATGTTAGAGCTACGTATCGAAGTCTAGAATTCATAGGAGAAACAATTTGTAAGATTGAAGGATCTAACAATTCCATTTAGAGAAAGAAATATCTGGAAGGTGAGAACAAATCCTCTCAACATACAATAGTGATGTAGTTCTGAAGGAAAATGCTGATGACACAGAGGTACAAAGAATGATAAAATGTTAGATAGAATTATAGACTAATGACCAACAAGGTAGACAGTATCTCTAAATGATTCTCTCCATCAGAACAGGAAAGGTAGAACATATGATAGGATACTGGGAAGGACATAATCCATTGCTCTGCTTTTCAAGATTTTTTTTAAGCCAAATTTTTAAATTTAGAGTTAATTCTTGGAAAACACATTCCTACACGTTTGGTAGATTATTTTTCCTTTTTTTTCCAGAAAATTTCATGCATATTTACGTTGTAACCAACTCTAGGCAGAGAATGCAGTAATTTTCACTAATTCTTTGTAACAAGTTTATTGATTTCAATGCAGTGAGAAGACAACTTTCATAGGCCTTAGAAAACTATTTGTATAAGTGTTTTCATTCACTATAATGCTGCACATTAAAGCTTGATGTGGATGACCCTGCTGTTGCCTGAATTTTGATGTTAATTCTGCTTTTCCAGGTGGGGCTGTCTAGACCAAGGAATGAGTCACACACTCCAGTAACATCTTGTGAACTTTCCCCAGAATGAATTAAGGGATCAATCACTGGACAAGTAGGAATGATTTCCGGGTTGGACAGAGGCAAATAGGAAGCAGGATAAAGTTAGGGCCTTTTGGACAGGGATAGCTTGAGGACAAGGTATAGCTATTGTATCTCCTAGTTGCCATGGCAGAACTGCCAGAATTCATCACCAGAGGATTTAGATTTAATATGGAATATAGTTTACAAGATTAGAATTGTATTTGTTTTGGCCAGCGAATGAGTTACAATTGTTTCTGAACTAAGTGTTTGTTGTGCTTTCCTTTATGGAGCAGCTCTTCTAGGCTCCAGAAAGAAACATGTGGAAGCAAAGCATGGGTTTGTCTGTTGTGCACCACGAAAGGCTGTGGGAGTTTTGAAGCATGGGGCTAGCTAGCATGGTAGCAACCCGTGATTGGGAACCTAGCAAGCTAGGCGGAAGGATTTTGAAGCTCCAAGTCCTCTGTCTCTGTCTCTGTCGCTGACTCTGTCTCTGTTTCTCTCTGTCTCTGTTTCTCTCTGTCTCTCTGTCTCTGTCTCTGTCTCTCTGTCTCTCTGTCTGTCTCTGTATCTGTCTCTCTCTCTCCCTCTCCCTCTCTCTCTTTCTCTGTATCTCTTTGTGTGTGTCTGTGTGTCTGTGTATGTTTATATGTCTGTCTCTACCTCTCCCTCTTCTATCCTACTCCTACTATTTTCTTCTAGTTCCCATCCCCTCTTGCACCCAGGCTAACCTCTGAATCCATGTATGGTTGTTAGGTTTGTGTTTTTGTGAGATACCTAACAGTGGGAACAAGTATATTTCTGACTCTGACTATACTTGAGACTCTTTTTCTCCTATTGGGTTACCTACTCCGGGTTTCAAATGAAGGTCCTCCTTTTATTTTTTATCATATTTAGTCCTGTTTAGTTGTTGTTTCTTGAAGGCCTGTTCTTTTCTGAAGATCCAATTGAGGAGGCATATAAAGAGAAGGTGAGAGTGAAAGTTAGAATGAGTGGTAAAAGGGGAAACTGTGATTTTGATGCATTGTATGGGAGGAGAATCTAGTTTCAATTTCAAAAAGGAAAAAGCAGATTACCTACACAAAGTTGTAACATATCCAACAAGAATAACTCCTTTAGGAAAAGTATTGCATATCATTGTCTTAATATTAAGATAAGAAAATAAAATGGTTTCAAAGACTCCAGCTTAATTTTGGAGTATATGTCTGTTACCTTTTTACTGCTTCATCAAACTATATATTAAATGAACCTTATTGGTAACTAATTGGAGATAAAGTAATTAGTTTTGCATAACATATGCTGTTTATCTTCCCTTCTAGACGGGAGAAAGAGGGCTACTATTACTCAGAAAGTTCATGAAATTTAAAAAAAAAATCCTCCCCTAAGCACAAAAGACTGATATATATCAGAAAGAGAGAAGAGAGAGATAGAGATAGAGATAGAGATAGAGATAGAGACAGACAGACAGAGAGAGAGAGAGAGAGAGAGAGAGAGAGAGAGAGAGAGAGAGAGAAGATTCCTCAGTTGAGATCTGGCTATGTGGGTTGCACAAAATGCCAGTTATACAGCCTTCATGAATAGTCACCCATAGATGGTGACTCTTAAGAGGTGCAGTTTTTCCAACCATCTATACTTTTAATGTCGATCTCAGTAAATTCATTACACTGTATACTATCCTTGGGTTAGTTTCACTTGTCTTGTGTCTATGCATTATTGGAGGTAACTATTCATTTGAGTAGTCCAGCATGTTGCACTGTTGTTATCCATCAACCAAGAGAATCTCTTTAGCAGAAGCATGAGTATGATATGTAATATGGGGAGATATATTGGATTGCTTTGCAGGTTTTGAAAGCAGAAAAGACCTTTTATATCCCTAGTGTGATTGACTTAAAGATCTATTGCTCAACATTCGTAACTATAAAAGATTGGCCATGGAGCCTTGACCCTGATTTATTTCATTAGAAGTTAGAAGATTAATCATGTAAACACTTGTATGAGTATCCAAAGCAAAATCAGAATTTATTAAGAATTATTACATATGAGGAAGAAATTATAAAATGTAAACAAACAAACAACAACAACCAAAAAACCTGAGAGTAGTAGGTTATTTTCCATATAGAGAAAATCTATTTCTTTATTTGAGATTTAATAGGACTGTGGTAGAGTATGAATGAAAGAAGTCTTGAAGTAATTGCTATGAAATTGATCAGTTGTCTGGATTTTCATGTTACAAACTAAACTGCAGGTCATATACATTATATGTGTATAGTACTGACTGAACTAGAGAGACTATGAAGTACTATTTGTGCTCACTTCACCCAGGCAGGTATGGTTGAAGTCCCACTCTGTGCTTCTCACTGACTTTCAATTTGGGAGTTTTGATTTTAATTGATTTTATTTGATGAGAATTATTACCCTCTGAATTTTCAGGTATTAGTTATGCTAATAAGTAGGCAACATTATTTTTGTTGTCATGTTTACATGATCAACCATGGTAAATAGTTAAATCTTCTTAACCTTTAAATTAGAGTTGCCTTCTTTCTTGGTTACTTCATATTTGGTATGTTGTTTATGGATTGTCTGGGATGATACTGTAGGTGGAAGGTTCCTGTTAGAAGACATCATTATTGGTAATTTAGTCTTTTTCATTTAGTTGCATTAGGACTAGTTGAAAAAAATAATAATATAAGGAAAGATAATAGTGTCATTTACAGTCTCTAGGTTTTTGAGAGCCAGTTGGCCTGGTTTTACTGGCATGCACCCATTTCCCTTTTTACCTGTCTAGCATTGTTATTTCATACCCAACTACATGTTCATTTATTTATATTCTTCACTGCCTCATATTCTGATATTTTAATACTTAATCTTCCTGTTAACTTCACTGCAACATTTATGAGGAACCTAAAATTTTCACCATCAGCATGGTAGTATTGTTGTTGCCAATAGGGAGCTAGAATCTATATCAAGAAAATTTAAATTATCGAAAAAATATTATGAAAGTGGTATAACATGTGCTATAGGTATTAAATGTTGATAAATAGACCATACTTTACACTTAAGATAATGACACTCTTAAAAGTAGAAAGTTTAGCCAGTTTTTCTACATATAATCTTATCATTTTAAATAGTATTTGTCAGTGAAGTCTTACAGTGACAGATACTTTTTTTATGCAGATACAAAGAAGACCAAAATAGTAAGGGTGACATATTCGTCAAAATTTTATATTAACTGATATATATTTATCACTTCTCATTATTGTTAAATGGTTTTATGCATAAAAATTTATATGTATGAATAACTTTTCCATTGCTGAAGTTTATGAAGTTTTCCTGTCAGTCTGGAAAGATAATTGAGATAAAAGTAAGAGAGAGGAAGTAGGGATTAATAAAGACAATAGTGCAGTGAGTATTCAAACTATTCTATTCAAAAACAAAGGAAAAAAGCTACAAAGAAAGTAAAAACTTTAAATCTAATCATTAATCTGGAACTAGCATCAGTTTCAAACTTTTGACAAGGTTAAATAGACAAATATAAATTTGGATGCAAATACTCAGAATTATAATACTTATGTCAACTTACTCCAAATATACATAAAAAATCTAGATTTGACACACTTAATATTTAAGAATAACAGTTTTACCAAAGAAAAAATTCAGTACTACAAAATAATTTATAAAATACTATATTATTTTCTAGTCTCCATCTGCTTTATAATTTACATAAAAGTACTCTCATATGTATAAAAACAGACAGAAATAATGTGAAGTTAAATTTCTTCTGTGAAATATCCATAACTTAGTAAAGATGCACAGTATTTTTCTCTCATAGATCCTACATGTCCTCAGGAGTTATGCACCTAAAATAAATAAATCAAGGAAATTAACTGAGAACAGTGCAAACAATTCAGATCATAGTTAATTTCAAGAATATTCAGATGTTTTAGATTCCAATACAATGCAGATAGAAAAGGGAAACTGGACAAATTAAAAATAATACTAAACCAAAATATGAAAGTAACAAAAGCTTCATCTCCAAATATTTCCAAATTGAGATAAAGATTCAAAAATTAATAATAATTATTAAATAATTTTGGTGGCAATATTATGATGGTTTTGAAATAATAGTATTAAAATGTCTGTTTTTGGCCGCCTCCTTCTTCTGCCGCTCCTGGTGCTGCTTGTGTGCTCCTTCAGTGCGGACCTGGTGCCTCTTTTGTGAAGCGGCAGCTGAGGAGACTCCGGCGCTCGCCATGGCTGACGAGAAACCCAAGGAAGGAGTCAAGACTGAGAACAACGATCATATTAACTTGAAGGTGGCGGGACAGGATGGTTCTGTGGTGCAGTTTAAGATTAAGAGGCACACACCACTTAGTAAACTCATGAAAGCGTACTGTGAGCGGCAGGGTTTGTCAATGAGGCAGATCAGATTCCGGTTTGATGGGCAGCCAATCAACGAAACAGACACACCTGCACAGTTGGAAATGGAGGATGAAGACACGATTGATGTGTTCCAGCAGCAGACAGGAGGTGTCTACTGAAAAGGGAACCTGCTGCTTTACTCCAGAATTTTGTTATAGACCAAGAATACATTCTCAATTAGAAAACCGCAATTTGGTCCCGCCACATCCTGACTACTGCAGTATAGTTTTCTCTCTTCCTTCATTTCCCTGTCCCCATTTCTTTATTGTACATAAAGTAACTGGTGTATGTGCACAAGCATATTGCTCTTTTTTTTCTTTTCCTTTTTTAAACTAAATGGCCAATGTTCTGTTTTGGTTGACATCGGATGGAGAAGATCTGGGGGAAAGTCCTGGGTCTGTGAAAATCTCCCCCTTCTCCATTAGTGGCATGCTCATTCAGCTCTGCTCTTTATATTTCAGTAAGTTATTTTGCTCTCACTGTTTTAACAAAAGAACCCAACCACACAAAATCCTTGCATACCTTGTTCGATTGGAGAATTTTAATGTTTTTCATTTATCATTGTAAAACCAAGGACAATTTTATAACTTTTTTGTACGTAGCTGTTACATGTAGGGCAATCTGTCTTTAAGTAGGGATAAATTACTCTGAACAAAATGATCCTAGATAGTTTCCCCTTCCAGTCAAGTGTCTTGTTGTTTAAATAAACTTCTTGTTTAAAAAAAAAATGTCTGTTTTTTCATTCATCCCACTTTTGCTGTTATAAAAAATAATAAATATCAAGAAGAGAGCTCTCTAAAACTCATGTGCTATATATTTCTAATATAGAATGTCTCAGACAATTGATAAATAGTAGTAACATGATATTTGAATGTTGGATTAAGAAAATATTCAATATCAGTATCAAAAGTATACTTTTATTAATTGTATTTATAACATACTCTATGGGTTTGCATTTCTCTTTGCCTCTTGTGTATGTGAATGATGCACTGAGAAATTCAAGTTAAGTGTGCTGGACTATGTTCCTTCCTTGCCTCCATCATGGTGCTGGGCTCATGGCACACAGACACCCACTCAGGGGAGGCAGAACAGAGCCTAAGATGGGACCCCAGTCCATGTTTCTCTTGATGAGAAATGGCACAGTGATGGGTCAAGACTGTGGTTCTTGGAATCTGGATTAGCTCTGGGTGGGTGTCAGAAGTGCAGGGGACCCTTCTGCAAAAAACTTAGGCAATGCACTTTGGTAAGGAATGCCTCCCCCAAAGGAGGTTTTGGATGAGAGACCATAGTCCTTGATTGCCAAAACTGTTTATTTATGGTGAAAAGGGTACATATGACATATCTTTTGCAGGAAGGAATGTCCAGAAAGGGAAGCTTATTGGTGAAACCTCGGGGCCAGCCCATCTAGATACCACATTAGGATGGAGAACTCTGGGCTCTGTCATATGTGACTAATTGTTGTGGTCCCCTTAATGGAGTCTAGTGGTCACCTGCTCCAGGACAGGAGAGGAATCAGATCTGGAGCAGATTCAAATGCCTACCATTCTCAATTATGAGACGTGCCAGGGTTCTTTAATCTGCTTGACCTTACCAGTTTTTGGTTCAACTTGCCCCACAACTCCTTTTTTTTTTTTTTTTTTTCGAGGAGGTGTCATTGGAGTGACTGTATCTTGTTACTTGTAGTTAAAATTTTGGTTGGAGTAGGAAGTTAGCACTAAAAACAAAACATAAGCCAGAGGGATAGTGAGGGGTAGAGTCTATGATGACAAGGGATTGTTGTAGCAATTAATTGATCATTGGATTGAAATTTAGAGTAAGTTTGTACAGAGTTTGTGAAGACATTAACGTTGGTCTTAAACAATATTTGATTTATCTATATTGACAGAACATTTTCCTTATGATAAGGTAAGTTTCTCAAGCTTGGTAGCCATTAGGCTCCGGCAAGGGAGTTCATCTGTCACTGGAAGGGCCCCAGGATGGGGACCTTCTCAGTGACTGCTTGTCTCAAAAGTCTTCAGTCAGATGATGTGTCTGGACAAAAGCAGCTCACAGCCTGAGGCAGGTCCAAGGAGATGGAGGGTCAGTCTCCAGCTGACCTGTCGTGACAGCACTGTCTTTTCCCTTTTTGCAGAGATAAATCTATACAATAATTATAACAGTGAAGCAGAGCCCTAGTAGGGTGTGTCTGCACGGGGGGAGTGTTGTGTATGATAAGTCTGTAACAGTTTGATTGGCCACCCACTGTTGGTCTGTTGCTATGGTCCGAGAAATAAAAAGAGTCCCTAAGGAATTTTAGTCCTGGAAGGAATCATTAAGTATGGAGTTTCCTGTCTTGTATTAAGGAAAGCAGAGAGAAGAGTTGAGAACTTACCTGTTTTAGAGAACTGAGGAAAAAGATATCATATTAATTATGTATCTGGGATAGGTAGTAATAGCTTGTCTGTAAAAAGAAAGAGATAGTATTATTTTATTAATTAAGTATTCAGTAATGGTTATTAATGTAGTTGTTTTGATCTGTGGGGGTAGGTTAAATATGATTTTTGAAGCTTAGGAGAAATTTTAAGCAAATTAAAAGTTAACAATTTTGAGTTAAAAATCATAAACATTGATTCAGGTGTTCTTGTTATGGAGAACAATAAACATTTAAACAAGAAAGCATGGAAATTTTGGGGTTAAGGGTTTCAGGTGTGATATTTTTGAATTTTCAGCAATAAGATCTCATCCGGTATGTTTTGTTTGGTGTGCTCTTTTAATCTTCAAGAAGTGTGAGGAGCTTGCTTTGCTGCGCTGAGGTTGCCGGCCATTGGCAGGTCCTTCCTGCCTCCCTCCCCAGCTGCTCAAGAGTGTGTTTAATTTTCCCTGGTATTGCTAGAAGGCAAATGTGTGCTTTTTTGGTTTTTTTTGTTGTTGTTGTTTTTCGTTTTGTTTTGTTTCAGTTTTTTATTTTGTTTGTATGGGGTTTTTTTGTAAACATTAAAAGCAGAGTGTAAAGAAAAGAAACATTGGGGCTTGTTGGCACCTTATTTTCAGGGTCAGGGTGGTAGCTGGGGTCGGAGTCTTGTTCGTGGTCAAATGAACTATTTGGATTTAGACAGGGGTTAGTGTATTAACTCCACCTGAAAACAAAAGTGGGTAAAAGACAGAGTGTCTGTCTTCAGAGTGGGAAGGTCTTGGTCTTTTGGGCTAGTGCCAAAAGCATGTGAGTCATGGGCCAGGGGATACTCGACTTCTTTGTTTAATCTGGAGTTCCGAAAGGGTAGAAGGTCCACATTGGGGTGCCAGTTGTGGGTCTGTGTTCCTTAATCTGATCGACATTTTTGGCTTATGACACAGTTCAACTTGCCCCACAATACTGAAGAGATTACATCTATAGAATGAATTGTAATACACAATACAATCAGATTATACCTTCTTGATCTCTGTCATTTACAGAGGTCATCTTTCTAAGCTATAGAAAGTAGTTGATAATGATTGAGATAATGCAGGCCAAAGAACACAAAAGACATACATCCAACGTTTCTCTCAAGTTTCAACTTTGGCATCAATATTTTTGTGATAGATATATGTATAAAATGTAATTAACATTAAATCTTAACATCCTAAGAAAATCCCCAGCTTCAGAAGAACTACTCTAGGTTCATAGAAGTTCATTAAGATATATAGAGTTCAGGGCTAGACAAATATGTTTAAGAAAGTAGCTATTTCATTTTCTAACTTCACTTAGCTGTGTGGTATTTTTATTAGTGATTTCACTACAATACAGTGATCTTATATAAAAATTTCATAAGATATCAATATCAATTATGGCATTTTTTCCAAGAGATAATATGTATATTTTTATACAACTTAAAAAATTATTCTATTGTAAAACATGAAATTTTGCTAGCAAATATACATAATAAAATAATCACAACATATAACCAAATTTTATATATCATCAATTCTCATTGTTACTTCATGCATAATCAGGAAGTTTAGTAGGGTAATAGTAACAATAGCCTATTTGTTTATAACTTATTAATTTATTCCTTCATATATTACATCCTGCCCATAGTTCCCAGCCCTTCTCTCTTTCCAGTTCCTCCCCCATAAAGAAACCAGCTTTATATAACAAGTAGTAAACCAAGTCAGTCAGAATACTGTGGCACAGGCTGTTGGGGTCAGTGCTATAAGCTACAGATGGTGGCCACAACAAAGAGGGATGGAATTGGTCCAGATAGAGACTAACAGGATCTGCTACCTATGTGAGCCAGTTACTTTAAAAATTATTCAGCACACTTTTCTTTGAGGGAACAAAGTTTGATTCACTGGGGTTGGCCCTCCCTATGGCCAGAAAAACAAAAAACAAAGACAAACCCACCTCTGAACATGTTTCACTCTTAGGGGCCAGTAAGAAAGAAGAGAAAGAAGAAAATTCATACACACACACACACACACACACACACACATACTCATTGAGTAAATGATACAAAAGCTAGTCTCCAATAACTTCATACATACAAATACACACATACATACATGCATACATACATACACACACACATACACATGCATACAGACCTATAGACAGAAATAGAGATATAAACACATTAACACATTGAATGAATGGAGCAAAGCACCAACAAGCAGGCTCCAAGCATTTCATATATACACATACCCACATATACATATGTATATATATATGTGCATATACATACATAGATGTATACATATATACACATATACACATTTCACATCTATGTACTTATACACATATATACACACATACCTGTTGGGTGGATGTAACAAAATTGCAACAACAACAATGATAACAAAAATCACAGTTGGAAGATAGAATAAGGTCCAACACATTGTTCTTGTTTCCTGACCTGAAAAAGTCCCCAGCTTAACTATTAATAGTGTGCCGTTCTGAACTTCAAATTGTTCCCTAAGATTTTTTTACATTTGAACCAATAACAAAACAGCTATCTTCATTAACAGTTTATTTTTACAAATGTTTTTTAAGGACCGTGTTCAATGCTGACAATCTACATCTCTAAATTCTTTCCTAAGACGGTGATTGAATCACTAATCTGCTCTAACTGCAATACTTGAAAGAGATCAACCATTACAATTACTTCACAATGAGGGTCTGGAAGCCCACTTAGAGATTTTACACATCACTTAAATTAAGAGTGTTGTGAAGGCAACAAGCAGAGCAAAACTCCATAACAGCATGAAGTCCTTAGGACATATATTCCTTAGGCCATGCCTCTCCGAGACAAGTCCATCATGCCTGTGCTAACTCCTGGGCCACGTTACATTCTAAAGCCACTTGTGTCCTCCTGCATGGCCCTCAGCACACCTTAGCTGTCTCCTCCTTGTCTACTCTTTCTTCATTCCGTTTCAGTAAATGGCAGGCCTCTCATGGTTATCAAAGAAATATGCCATATCAAATTGAAATAAGAATAGACATCTCTTCTCATATTAAGGTTGAACAAGGTAGTCTAGTGTGAGTAAAGGTGCCCCCAAAGCAGAAAAACTAGACAGAAATAGTCCTTGCTCTCACTGTTAGGAGACCCACAAGAATACCAAGCAACACAATTGTAACATATGCAGAAAGCCTACAAAATTTTAATATACTACACAATATTGTTCATTTTACATTCTAGTATAGATAGGATATCTATATCTCTGCATCTGAAATAATTCCTAGTTTAAAGCCTTAGATTACTTTGGCTGCTTTTCTGCCTTCCCATCCAGGTATTTAGAATTCTTTTCACTTTTATGTCCGTTGTTTCAAAGATTTTATACTGAGATGATATAATCATTTGCTTTGTTGTTCTTTGATATTTTTACACAAAATTGTTTTCAGTTCGTTAGTCTTTCTTTTTGTTTTAGTGGATACTTTTCCACGACTCTCCTGTTTATGAGAGAGAATTCATTTAATAATATTGTTGTAACTAGGTTCAGAATGTAGATTAAATGACAAGTTTTTGGAATTATTCTAGTGCAAGATATTTATTAGTATCTCAACAATCAGATAACTATATTGTTTACAGTACTGCTAGACAAACATATTGAATTGTGATGGCACTTCTATGCCACAGCATAGGGTTAAAGTCAGGGACCACATTGAGGAAAGTGAATTTACTCACTAAATCAGTTTACCAGTCTAATCAGTGCTAAGAGCAGCTGATGGTGACAGCTCTAAAGATGAGGTGGCTGGGATTGGTTCAGGTAGTGATTGTCTTTGAACTATGATTTTTAAATCAAGTTCTTTTACTCTTACTTCTAAATAAAGTAGATTTTTTTACATTATGACATAAAACATGTGATTTACTTTTCTTATTTTGAGAAATTTTAATAGTTATCAGTATCATTTGCATTTTCAAGTAGATAACTATATTGTAGATGGTAGTGGCTGATTTGTGATAGAACCAGAGTTTGTCCTTTAAATGATTCTTATTTCTGCATGGAATATGGTATTTTATAAACTTAAATTATCTCACTAAATTGTGTTCATATGTAAGTGTTAACATCGTATATACACAAGAATGACTATCTATTCTCTTGCTTCCATCCCTTGTACCTAATATTTTAATTGCCTCAAGGATCCAGAGACATTTTACATTAATGAAGAATTTGACAGTTCTTTAATGAAGATACGTTTACAGCAAATTGGCAAACTTTCAGCCCTGTATATAATATGAAATTTTAATGAGTAGTAATCTCTACAGTCCCCCATTTCCCAGACTAAATCTTTAAGGAGAAAAAAACTTCTGATTTTCTTTTATGAGTGTTGTCCTATGTGACTATCTTCATTGACTTCACAAAATATGCCTGCAAATATTATTGTTATTGTATTAATTACTTTGATCTAATATACTTGTGTTGGATAGAACATAATAGACTATCCAAAGAGTCAAGGACATGAAGCCAGGATCCCAGTGGAGTGATGGCTATTCTTAATTGCCAGTTTGACTACATTTGGAAATAGCTAAATCCAAATGGATGGACACTTATATGAGGATTTTATTTTTATTAAGCCATTTGAGATTGGAAGACTCATTTTCAATCTAGATCTTTGATGTGAGAATATACACATATTTAATCCAAAATTTTTTAAAAACAAAAATTCATCTTTATTCTGAGCCACAATTTTTTTATAGGTTTTTCGAGACAGGGTTTCTCTGTGTAGCCCTGAGTGTCCTGGAACTTACTCGGTAGACCAGGCTGTCCTCGAACTCAGAAATCTGTCTGCCTCTGCCTCCCAAGTGCTGGGATTAAAGGTGTGTGTCACCGCTGCCCGGCTTTTTTCTTTCTTTTTCTTTTCTTTTTTTTTGAGCCATACCTCATGTAAAATGGACATGGAAAAATAAAGTTTGCTCTCTCTTTTTTGCTTTATCTTGATGTCTCTCTAGGAATACATTCATTCACTGGCATTAAACACTACTCTGCTTCTTTAGGATTCTGGCATATGCCGAAGACCAGCTAAGTCACCCAGCTTCCTAAACTGAATAACTACTGAAATTTTTGGACTATTTGTAGACCATTTGTACCCAGTCATTGTTGGACTGGCATGATTACAGCCTATGAACCATTCTAATAAGTCCCCTTTATACTATATACATAAACACATACATAGCAAACATATATAATCACACACACACACATACACACATACGCACGTGTTTTTTTTTTTTCTTTAGAAACCCCAACTAATAAACATTTTGGTGACCTGACCTGCAGGTCCTAGTTATTTGTGGGGGCGAGGAGGACTGCAACCTGAAAAAGAACAGGCGGGAGAGAGAACGGACTCAAGGAAACAATTGCTTGTCAAGAGTCGTGTATTTGAATGTGAAATGCTTTTTTATAGTATGCTTTACAAGGAGAGGTGTTAAGAGGGGCCAGGTGGTGGAAAAGTACAGAATCTTCATGGCCTGTGCCCTGAAACATTTCATGGTCTACACGGTACACTGCCTTGAATTATGATCTACCTGCTATTCTTCAGAAGATATGGTACACTGCTTTGAGTCTATCTGCAGCTGCCAGGCAGGATCTTGCGCTTGCCAAGCTGCAGGGGACATTGTGCAGGTGGGGAAAGGTAGGGGGTGAGGATAAGGGCAAGGGTCCTGGCTTCTGGCATTTTGGTACCAGAAATGTCTAGAAAAGCAAAGGTGTGAGGATGAATTCTTTAGCTCTTTAGAATAGGTTTTTCAAATTTGCAATACCCACTGTTACTGAAGTCTTTCCATATCCTGAAGCATAGGAACTTGGGATGTGCTTAAAGCCCCAAGCATGAAGTTTTCTACATATTTAAGGAGACAAATGCACTTGATTGCTCTGGTTCATCAATTTTGAGACAGGATGGATTTGGTAATTATGTATGTAAAACTTTTCACTATTTGGGGATAATAAGAAAAACGGCAGTGCTGATCATCTTTCTAGCATCTCTTATATATTGGCAAAGGAAAAGAATGAGTGACATGATAAAATTCAGAAATTTATGGCATATTAAAACACAATTAATAATAACATAAAACTGACTTCTGTTAAGTCCATCATCCATGGATTTATAGAATGGCTTGTTTGCTGTTGTGAAATTCTACACAGTAGTGTTTTTGACAAATAATTCACTTCACAGCCAGAGAAATGTAACAATGGACCCACGATAATGGAACTGTGTATGTGTTGAACAAGGGTTCAATATGTGGTACTATATCTGCCATAGACAAGATCCATAGGTCCAGGAGTAAAGGGGTGAAAGGAAAAAGGGATTCCACTCATTATTACTTTTAGTGACCCACTATGAAAGGTTTTTCTTCCTGTTACCATGATCTTAATTTCATCTGACCTAGAATTTTGTTTTCAGAATGAGGAGAGCTTTTGCCAGGAGATACAGCAAGCATTCCATTAAACTCATAGCTCAGACTGATGACTTAAGTCAACAGAGTAAGAAAGAAATTATAGTATTAGGAGGTGTGATTGATCTATGTTACCAAGGGAAAAATGGATTGATTCTCCACAATTAAAGTAAGAAATATTATGTCTGGAATATTTACAGTATCTCTTGCTACTGCTATGACTTACAACTAAATCAAGGGGAAACTAGAACAATCTAATCCAGTCACAATGACAGTGAAGGTATGGATCAATCTTCAGGAAAAGAATGAAGACCTGCTGAGGTACCTATTAAGGGTAAAGGAAATACAAGATTAGAAGTAGAGGGAGGTAGTTGTAAGTACTATCTAAAGGCACTAAAACAATGTGACCAGTTGTTAAAACAAATTGGTATTATCTGTATTTTGTTAAGAATGTGTTTGTAGAGAATGAGTTTGTAGAGATTTTCTGCCCTCAATTTATCATGTGATATGATATCAATTAAGAAAATACCATATTTTAATCATATTTAAATTTTAGATACTAAAATAATGACCTTCAAGCAAATTGGTACTTTTCTAAGTTTACAATAAATGTGTGCTTGTATGAGGAATAGTTTTTTTAGGTATAAATATGTCCTAGTTAAATATATAATGCACTTGCTAATATACATGGCATAATTACATCTAATGTTAGGCAAAATTATGAACTGGTTATGATTTTATTTTGAAAATATGCATGACATAGGATATAAGATTGCATATCAGGCTAACAAGGAGTGTATTTGTGATAGCTATTCTTGGTTATCACTTTGATGGTCAGGAACCGTAATGGGACAAGCTAATAATTAGCAGGTGATTATCCTAAAATGGCTTGCCTGGATTATTATATAATCTGCGACGAGTGAGTCCTTATCAGCAAGACTGTAAGGTATTTATTTTAGGAAGATTCTTGTTATTAATATGCTTTTCCTTTTATTATTATTATTAAACATATGTAACAATCACTAAGCAATAGCTCACCCCTTTGCAGCAGATCTCTGCACATCCACAAAGATAGACTGTCTTGTAGTGATGCTATATAGACAAATAGATGACTTCTTAAGTCTTAATGATGATCCTATAAGAATTCCTAAAATTACATCAATGATTTTTAAGCTAATTATAGTAGGGCTGCTATTAGGTCCCTTTCTGATAGTCAAAACTTCAATGAGAACTCTGCCATTCTCCCAAGTGTCATCAGCTAAGTCCTCTTATATAGTAACCAGACTTTCTCCTATTCAGAGTACATTACAAGAGGTTGTAAAACAATTATCCAAAGGTCACTAAAAGGGAACTCACAATTTATAATAGGTGCTAGGACATAAAATAAAATATTGCTTGTGTTTATACAAAACTTCACTAATTTCTTAGTTATACTTTTAAACTTTCAGTGAACCTTTCAAGTTAGGTGATGGATGTCTAGCCAGATAATTACTCCAAATGGATATGCATGTAAACATTCTGTGTTGTAAACTTCTATTTCAATTTATGATTTGATTTTTGGTGTGAACTAGTGATGAACTTTGTAACATGTGATCATGTACTCTGAAAGATGTATAAGTACTAAAGACAAAGACAAAGAGAGGTTTGTTAGGAACCAGTCATCCCTTCCTTTCCTTTTCCCTTGCCTAGAATTTTCTCCCTTAGAATTTTTCCCTTACTAGATTTTTTTTTTTCCTTTTCCCCACTTAGGACTTTTCCACTTTTCTCCTTAGATAGCTTTCATAGGAAACTTTTACACTTAGTATAAACTCTGTAATAACTTCTCTAAATATTTTTTTCTTCCTGAGACCTCTGGCTAGCAGGCATAAGTTAGAGCCCAGAAGTTCCTGCTGAGATAGTACAAAGGCTATTTACCTAATCCTTTGTTGTTTTGGGGCTGATGTAATAAGTGCCAGGAACTGCAGTTTCTGATCTAAGAGGATACCAGAGGGCAGGCCAGGTACAGTAGCACAGTAAGTAAACTTTTCTAGCATAGATAAGCAAACTTTATTATACAGCAACCCTAAATATCTTGTAAGACCAACATCTTACCCCAAATCTTGTAAAACCTAAGTCTTACCCTAGTCTTGTAAGACCCAAGGTCTAACACTCCCCCCCACACCCCCGCTGACACTCTTCCCCCTCCACTGCCTCAAGAAGAACCAACAAGGAGAAGAAAGAAGAGCTCTCACCCACCGCATCAGGGCTGGTCCCTGGCACTTGACTATATCTGGACTTAACAAGAACGAAAATATCTGGGTACATATTTAAGATTTTTTCTTAATTAAAGCATTTGAAATAAGAAGACCTATACCTAATCATCAGAATGTTTGAATTGTGAAGATCCAAAACATGGAAGAAAAAAGAATGCCCTTTTTTTAACTGACTGATCTTACTAGAAAGTATTTTTTTCCACTGGTATTAGAATCTACTTCTTGTGATTCTGGAATATATTGAAAAACAGTTGAGGCATTAGCCTCATGGACTGAACAACTACTAAAATTCTTGGACCTTCCATTTGTAGATAGCTATTTTTGGACTTACTGGTCCACAGACTGTATATATACATATATATATATATATATATATATATATATATATATATATATATATATATATGTATAAAATCAGTTCTACTACTCTGGCAAACCTGCAGCAATATAAGTGGTATCTGTTTCTGATGAGAGCACTCTTCCAAGCTTACATGAAACTTTCTTTTCAGTGTGTGTTCTCGTGGATAACACAACATAAACAAGAAGAAACAATTGCTCTTGTTTCTCTTCTAATAAAGTTTCATAACAGTATTTTGGCATCACATTTTTGTGACAAATCTTTTTGTTATTAAGGAAAAAAAAAAGTTGGCCAGAATTGACTCCCTTACAATTTTTACTATGTCTTGCTTCCTTCCAGATCTTCATTAAAATTATAGTGATTATACAGGATAAAAATGTACAGAAGTCATTAACATTCTTAGTTTTACACAGCAGAAATTAGCCTCAACTATTTAAATAAAAGTTTAATGTGATGGATGGACACCAGAGCCTGATTTTATGGCCTTAAGACAAAGAGATTTAACAAAAAAAAAAAAAATGAGGCTTAAAAATTTACCAACAAGAAATCTAGGGGAAAAAATCATCAGTGATTCAGTTATCACTTTTCTAGACTTGCAAAGCAAATGGTCCTCTTTCAACATACAGATACTTGATATAAGATTCTAAACAATAACATTACAACTGTATTTCTTATTTTAATCCTTTTAATTGGCTTAATTGTATATCTCAAACTAATAAAATCAGAGTTATTAATAAACACAATATTGGTCTTTTACACCAAAGAAGATAGTATCTAGGAATGTCATTTTTCACACTATTTCAAGGTCAAGATTTTCTGATAGTGACTTTAACTTCACTTTAAGGGTTATATGTTTCATTTCCCTGATGACTAATGATGTTAAAATTTTCTTTTTGGAGCTTGTTGGCCATTTGAGATTCCTCAGTTGACAATTCTCTGTTTAGCTCTATTTCCCATTTTATTAGTAGGGTTATTTGGTTCTCTGGGGTCTAAATTCTTGAGTCCTTTGTATATACTGGATATTAGCCCTCTATTAGATGTAGGATTGGTAAAGATCTTTTCCCAATCTATTGGTTGCCATTTTATCCTATTGATAGTGTCCTTTGCCTTACAGAAGCTTTCCAATGTTATGAGATCCCACTTGTCAATTAATGATCTTAGCACATAAACTATTGGTGTTCTGTTCAGGAAATTTTCCCCTGTGCCGATGTGTTCAAGGCTTTTCCCCACTTTCTCTTCTATTAGATTCAGTGTATCTGGTTTTATATGGTGGTCCTTTGTGCTGCGCACGTGTAGTGTCTCGCCGGCAAGAACGCGCGCACACACACACACACACACACACACCAGAATCCTTCCGTAGAAACACGTTTATTCCCAAAAACCAAAATGGTGGAAGAAGACCCCCAGCCCTGGGAAAGCACTCCTATATACCCTAGAGCGGTGTATTCACCTCTGATTGGCTGCTTACTCGTTGTGCGCCAAACGCCGTGGGATGGGCTTTAACTTTGGAGGGCTTTCACCATGGCACATGCGCAATTTATTTGTTTACTAGGAAGAATTATGGCTGACAGCGCCACCTAGCGATGGCGGACTTTGCCAGCACCTGCCGCGGCTCCCAACATCTGCCCCTTTTTTGTTTTAAAAACAGAGGGTGGTAGAGGTCCCTGGGAAGGTAACGTAACTCCCATATTTGGGGGTCTCACGGCGGGTCTGAGTCTCTTTAGAGGGTGGTGCTCAAATGTTTGAGGCTTTACAGGGTGTCTTACCAGAAGCCCTTGGGTGCAGCGGCTGAGGAATCTGTCTACTGGCTATTTCTTTTTTGATTTGTTAAACAGGCACTGGTCAATGTCCCGTGTCTAGGCTGACTGACATTTCTCTACGCCCAGCACCAATAGAGCTAACACCAAGGAAAAGCAAGCCACCCTGTCTTAGGCTACGAGGGATATACCCGCGCCCGGGTCATTGCCACTCGCTAATCCCGTCATGGGGTTGGCTTGTCATCAATTCCTCAGTTGTCTTCACGGTGTAAATCTGGCATGTCGCGTCAGCCTAATTCCCATCATTGGGACCAATGGCAGCTGTCCTAGAGGCAAAAAGATGGAGCTGTCTATCTGGCTGTTCTTGGCCTGTCTGGCGTGGTACCAGTTATGACTCAAACTCAAGGCCGATCAAGCAAATTCCATCTTGGGGGAATAAGCGTTCAAGAACCAATAGTTTAAGACAGTCTCCCTTACCCTACCAGATGCAATGGAAACAAGTCCTCTGGGTTCAAGGGCTAAGGGGAACAGAAAGAGATGCAAACACCCATCCCTGTGCAATGGAGTCATCTCCTAGGGGTGCAAGGGCTGTTTGTCTCAAAATTCAGGTACCACAGCTACACAGACAAGGATCAGCCAGGCCAAGACTCCTCACTGACCCAGTGTAATGGGCAAATCCTCTGGGGTGCAACGCTGATGGCCTAACATTTAGCACCACCACTCGTGAGGGGGAGACTGCTTATATTTGAGGCAGTGAAAGCCACACTGTAGGGAAAGCCCCTAGTTCTATGGCTACAAGCGTCTGGGCAATAATAGCCTCGTCAAGATTTTGTTGAGCTCTGAGTTTGCAAACCAACCAAAAGATGAATACTAATCTGCAACATAGGGTATACCAAACAGGCCTACTCCCACCCACTTAAAAAAGGGAAGAAAAAGAAAAGAAAAGAAGAAAGCTGAAGAATTCCAGGAGGACAGTCCCTCAGTCAGGGACAGATCCACGCGCGTCGAGTTGATGTTCACCACAGCTGCTTTCAATTTTCTGAGTGTCTCACTGAAGTTTTCTGACCAATTTCCTGTAAGATACTGAAACAATTTTCTGGACAGATTAGTTACACGAGTAAATTTTTATACTGTACACTGGTGATGTAAATTGTACCCAGTTTTTTCTCACATCTCAATTGGGCTAATTGAAAGAGGATATCTAATCTCTCTCTCACTAAATCAAGGCGTTGATTAAGGATCATTAGCCCGCCTTTTAGTTGGGCGCTGGCGGAGGTTTGAAGGTTAACAGCCTCTGCCACCGTGGCTGACAATTGGTTGACGGTAGTGCCCATCTGAACAGAAGTTGACATAGCAATCTTAGTGGCAGTGGCGGTAATGGCACTAACTAATATCGTCGCCACTATGGCTGCAGTTATACCAAATCTCTTTTTTGTCTAAATAATGACAAAGTGGAAGGAGTCTCCACGGGGATGGGAACCCATTGTGACTCTGGCAACCATAGCTCGAGTGAATCTTTCAGAATTTTAATGCTGGGACATCTAGCAGGTTTTATTGGTACAATTCTTAAAGGTGAAATTTGATAAAATAAACAAAAATACTAGGAACCTGTATCCCTTGGATCAGCACAAGGGCTATCATCAGAGCCTGGAGGGTCTGTCTGGGTGTCACCTTCCAGTATCGCAAGTTGCCACGTCAGCCGCTCTGGTAGCCAAAACGGGTTGTCTTCTTCCTGTGGGAAACACACAGACCGCTCCCCTGGCTTTTATTAAAATAGAATCTGGACCTTTTCATTGTCCGGTCAAGATGTCCTTTTATTTGACCATTTCTTTTGGCCTGTCAGGCTCTAAAATATTGAGGGTAAAAGTGTTTATCTACTCCTCATCAGTTAATTGTCAAGGGGAATTAGGACTTGTATCTCCCTTGAGAATATCCAACAGAGGTTTACATTCTTTTATGGTAAGCTGAAGATGAGGTTTTAGCCAATTAATATCTGTTAACAACTTTTGAGAATCACTTTTCTGGAGCAACAAGTACTCTAAAATCTTAAAGCTCATTGTACTGGAGCAAGGGCTTGTAGAAAAACTCTTTTAGAGAGATCAGCCAATAAAATATACAACGAATAATATATACTGAGAGATTTAAACACTTTAACCTTTTGTATTAAAGCAACAACAAATTTTTTAAGGCCATTAATCATTCTTTGAGGCAAGCTTTTTTAATGAATGGCTTCATGGGCTCTCAAAAATCACAAGCAATTTCACTTAATGCAAACCTCTCACCTTTACCAGGAGGTAAAGAGACTGTATAGAACAATCTTTTAAATCTATAATAATTTTATATGCATTTACTTGAATGGCAGCTGGAGTAGGCAAGTCAGGCTGTAGTGCCCCATTAGTTTTATAAATCTTAAATTTGAACTTTCTCTGTGTAGCCCTGGCTGTCTTGGAACTCACTCTGTAGACCAGGCTGGCCTTGAACTCAGAAATCCGTCTGTCTCTACCTCCCAAGAGCTAGGACTAAAGGCGTGCGCCCCCACTGCCCGACTCTAGTGTTTTTGAATTAATTGAATAACCAACTCTTTTTAGCTGAGTGAAGTATCAGATAAAGCCAAGCTGAAGGCAATCTTGTCCTTTAATAATTGTTAAATAGCCCCAGTATCTATCAATCTTTTAAAACCTTTTTTCTTTTAATTATTAATTTAAGATTAGGTCTCTTGTTATGTTTTTAATCTTGGCCTATATTCTGAGGCCTGGCCCACAAGCTGTTTTGAATTTCTTTTGAGTCTGTGGCTGACACCTCCCTAAGGAACAAGCAAGGCAATAAACAAATTCTAGAGAAGACCCTTTTTGAGGCGGGACAGGACAAAAGGACTGTCTGAAATCCAAGCTCCTGCCTCATCTACTCTGTTATAGTCTTAATTTAAATGTAAATGTTTTTAATCTCTAGCAGGCCAGTACTGTATCACAACTTGTTTAAAATATTTTTATTTAACTCTACTTGCTGTCCCCCTTTCCATAACATGGGCGAATCAAAAAAATTTTAAACTCAAGATTACAACTGCCAACTGTAGCCAATGGAATACTGGCAGTTTAACTAAATTTTTAAATTTCTTTTGTAACATTAGCGTATAATTTTGAGAATCAAAAGCAAAACCAATTTAAACAGTCTATTTTCTCTAAAATCAACACCAAGTAGACTACCCCTATGCTACAAAGTTTTGCTGTCAATTCTTTACATATGAATGCATGAAGCAGCTTTTAATCTCATTGAAGAGATATTGGTTTAAAATCTTACTTTTTATATACCTGGTTTATGAGTGACTCTAACACTGAGTTAGTTTTACGTCACTTTTCGTTACCAAAGTTGTAAATTTCTAATCACACCCAATAATTTAAGCCAATAGTCTATGACCAAGACATGTAGAACATTTTTATACTTTTAAAACCAATCCGAGACAACAATGAAATGGCTACATATCTTATTTTTAGATCAAACAAAATTTGTTGTCTTTCTAGCTGTAATTTCAAGAGAAAAGCACCTTGTCACAGTGATTTTTCTAAGACAAAACGACTCTTAGCTTCCTTATAAAACCCAAAATGTTGTTGGTCTCTTTTAAAAGCAGCTTATGCCAACCTCAATTCCTGAAAAGACTTTTTTAGCTCCCAAAGGTTGGATTAAGCAGTTTTAACGATCTTTCTTTTTGAACACGTAACAAACACAGAACATTTAGACAACGAAACAAAAGGCAAACACAAACACGTGGACATTGGCGCGCCAAGGACAAACAACAAGGAAGGACCTCTAAGAACTACAGAGAATTTCAGGACTCTCTCGAATTCTCTGCTTCTAGATGAACTCTGAACTAGCCTTTTCATTCTTTTTTGTTGACACAGCTCAGAGAGAGGGCACCTGTATTTTTTAAAACTCTTTCTCTCTCTCTCATATTTAAAATGTAACTTTTCATCTCGTTCATTGGAGATGTAGCGGGCAGCTAATTTAACACTTCAATACCCTGCTTTCTAATTTTTTTTTAACCCTGCTCTTCCCGCCTGAAGCAGTTTTTAGGCTGCAGGCAATGTCTGCTTAGAATTCTCTTGACCTATGTTTCGCTATCACCTCCTAGGCAAAATCGGCACTGGGTCAATATCTCATTCACCTAGACTGTCTCCCCCAAACCACTCTTCTTGCAAACACAGCTTCCAATTAACCATCACTAGCTCCAGCACTCGATCTCGTGGCTGCGGCCGTTTATCCGGCTGGCATCTTTCTTCCCCATCTATCTCTTCATCTGAGTCCTCTGAGGAAGTTATCCCCTCTGACTCAGAGCTATCACGCCATAAAAACCCCGGCTCCTTTACCAGATAAAGAGGTTTCTTTCTGAGGCTTCCTGTTCTCCCGTCTCTCCCAAGAGCATTTTTTCTCTCATCTCTCACTTCCTTGGACTGTGTGTCTTTGGAAGGCCCTTTTTCCTTAGACAAGCCTTTTTTTCTTTTTTCTCCCTGAATTTCAAAGCGCTTCCATTCCTTCTCTGTTTCTGACATGCCGACTTGTAATCCATCTACCACTCCCAGAGCCGCTACAAGAACCAGAAGGAAGAAAAATAACGCTATTAACACCAAAGCGAGAGCCTCTAAGGTTCCTGCCAACTGGGGAGGGAAGTGAATTAAATCAAGTCGAAACTTGTCTCTCAGAGAAACATTACCTCATCCTACGGTTCTGGATTCACTCCACGCGTGGATGGCGAGTGGAGGGTCTTCTGAAACAGTGCCGGCGATGGTAAATTCTCCCGGGTTTCTCAGCACCAAATGTGCGGCGCGCATGTAGTGTCTCGCCGGCAAGAACGCGCGCACACACACACACACACCAGAATCCTTCCGTAGAAACACGTTTATTCCCAAAAACCAAAATGGTGGAAGAAGACGAAGAAGACCTGGAAAGGCACTGCTTATAAACCCTAGAGCGGTGTATTCACCTCTGATTGGCTGCTTACTCGTTGCGCGCCAAACGCCGTGGGATGGGCTTTAACTTTGGCGGGCTTTTACCATGGCACAGGCGCAATTTATTTGTTTACTAGGAAGAATTATGGCTGACAGCGCCACCTAGCGATGGCGGACTTTGCCAGCACCTGCCGCGGCTCCCAACAGTCCTTGATCCACTTGGATTGAGCTTTGCACAGGGAGATAAGAATGGATCAATTTGCATTCTTCTACAAGTTGATTACAAGTTGAATCAGCACCATTTGTTGAAAATTCTTTTTTTTCACTGAATGGCTTTAGCTCCTTTGTCAACAATCCAGTGACCATAGGTGTGTAGGTTCATTTCTGAGTCTTCAATTCTATTCCATTGATCTACCTTCCTGTCACTTTACCAATATCATACAGTTTTTATCATTATTGCTCTGTATTTCAGCTTGAGGATTCCACCTCACACAAGTCAGAATGGCTAAAATCAAAAATTCAGGTGGCAGCAGATGCTGGCAAGCATGTGAAGAAAGAGGAACACTCCTTCACTAATAGGATTGCAGGCTGGTACAACCACTCTGGAAATCAGTCTTGGTTCCTCAGCAAATTGGATATAGTACAACCTGAGGACCAAGCTATACCACTCCTCGGTATGGGGTGGTAGGCTTTGAGAGGGAGCTGGGTTGAACAGGCTTTAAACCCCAGAGACCCTCAGTGACTGTAGGAGTTTGGCCTTCCTAGTGGGACCACAGGCTGCTTTCACATAGCCACAGCCCTCTACAGCTTCTCCCAAAGGGAGGTTGTGACCTTTAGTCAAGTAGCAAAGTTAGGGCATGACACAGGCCACAGAGCCTCAAGACATCTCCATATTCATGAGATATCTAAAGGCCAGAGGGTATAGCCAATTTAGGATTCCTTCCCAGACCTCCTTGAAAAAAGTATTTAAACTCAGGCCCACCCTATGACTATGGGATATTTCTTCATCCATTTATCTGCCGTGACAATAAATATCTTAAGACCATGGATTACCTCTCTTCTTTGGGGCCTGCAATGGGGAAATGTGAAGAAGGTCTTTAACTACTGAGCCACCTTCTATCCTCACCCCAATGACCTCTTTATGGTCCAGCCATGGAGGCCACCAACTCAAGCAGGCTAGCTGAGCCAGCGGAGACCCAGCCAACAAGTTGCTGTTGCTTCCAAGAGACTCTTCCCCACAGTACGCCATTGGAGCTTGTCACCCTTGCCCCTTTGGCTGCTGGTCAATCCAGCCTGAACCCTCTCCCCAGTCTTGGTACTTGCACAGCCTCTCAATGACGCCTGAGAGCCAAAGAGCTTGAGACCAGTTGGTTTCTGGCTGCCACCTAGCCCGGAGATCCCCAAGAATTCTGACCCTCATGAGACCCCAGACTCTGTTCTTCCCACCCCTGGAGTGGAGCCCTGTAGCTTCTCACAGTCAGCATCCTTGTCTGATGCTGCATGGAGTGACACATTCAAATTCCCACACCTCTGCCTCCCTGACCCTCAGCAGATGTGGGACTCATAATTCAACCCAACAGACGCCACAGCCCAACATCTGGGCATGTATTCAGAAGACGTTGCAACAGATAACAAGGACCCATGTTTCATAGCAGCCTTATTTATAATCGACAGAAGCTGGAAACAACCCAGATGTCCCTCAACAGAGGAATGGATATTGGAAATGTGGTACACTTACACAATAGAGTACTACTCAGCTATTAAAAACAATGAATTCATAAAATTAACAGGCAATTGGTGGAACTTGAAAATATCCTGAGTGAGGTAACTCAGTCACAAAAGAACACACATGGTATGCTCTCACTGACAAGAGGATTTTAGCCCAAAAGTTCGAAATACCCGAGATACAACTCACATACCATATGAAAATCAAGAAGGAAGACGAAATTGTGGATGCTTCAATGCTTGTTAGAAGGGCAAACAAATTACTCACAGGATGAAATATGGAGATAAAGTATGGAGCAGAGACAGAAGGAAAGGTCATCCAGAGACTGGCCTACATGGGGACCTATCTCGTATACAGTTGTCAAACCTGCACTATTGTGGATGCATGGAAGTGCTAGCTGACAGGAGTCTGATATGGCTGTCTCTTCAGAGTCTCTGCAGGTGTCTGTCAAATACAGAGGGGGATACTTGCAGTCAAGCATTGGACTGAGTGTGGGGTCCCCGCTGGAGGAGTTGGAGAAGGGACTGAAGGAGCTCAGGATGTTTGCAGCCCCATGGGGGTAGCAACAGTGTCAACTGGCCAGACCCTCTGGAGCTCCCAAGTTCTGGACCACCAACCAAAGTCTACACATGGAGGGACCCATGGCTCTGGCTGCATATGTGGCAGAGGATGGCCTTGTTGGGCACAAGTTGGAGGAGCAGTCCTTGGGCCTGAGGGGTTTCAATGCCCCTCTGTAGGGTAATGCCAGTGCAGGAAAACAGGAGGAAATGGGTGTGTGGGTAGGGGAAAGGCAGGGGGAGGAGGGATGGGATAGGCAGACAGTTTTGTAGAGAAGACCTGAAAAGTGGATCACATTTGAAATGTAAATAAAGAAAATATCCAATAAAAGAAAAAAAAGAGAGAAAAGATTATGAGTTTCAAATCTTAGATCAGTAAGTTGAAGGTGGAGAAAGCACAGTATATTTTATCCTACCTGCACTGATCTCAAGCTGTTTTCTGATGTGTATGATTCAGTATAAGACATTTATTAAAATTGAGCAAATATTGATATATTATTATTATTATTAACCAAAGCACAAAATAAGAGTATGATTAATTTTCTGCTATATATTCTGAGTTGTTTTTAAACTTAAAACAGTAATTTTGTATATATGTCTGGGTATGTGTAGGTGAGTATATATGTTTGTGGAAGCCAAAGTTGTCTGATTCATGTTAGATCCATACCTGAACTTGGGTCCTCAGTTAGAGAGGTACACATTCAATCACTATTTCTCTGTCATATTCTGAATTTTGACAAGCATAAAATGCCCTGTATCTATGTCTACAGTATCAAATAATTACAGCCCTAAAAGTTTCATTTTCTATTCATGTAACCCTTTACATTACACTTATCCTCATATTTTGGGGTAAAAGTTATTGATTATTTTACTATATCCACTTTCCTAGTCAAACTGTCAAAGAATTGTAATCATGAATCCTACAACAGTTTTAGATCAGCTTCTTTTACGTAGTAGTACACATTTTAAAACATGTCCACATGTATTCTTAGAGCAAACTGTCACTTATATTTTCCAGAAATACAGTATTGTATTTTTAGATGCACCATTATTAATTTATTCACTTACCTGATAAATTATTGACTGCCTTCATATCGTACTAATTTAAAAAAACAGTATTATAATGTCTGTGCTTATGTATGGATATATAGTCCTAACACAATTCTATAAACATCAAGGAACATGAAACTCGGTCACATGAAAGAAGTGTTGTTTTTCTCAGAAACTTTCAAACTTTTTAAAAATTCTGCAAGCAATTTAAAATTGAAATTTTTATTCTCATATAAAATTCTCATTATTGTTTGGTGTCCTAATGAAGTGGAAATGCATGTTTTCTATACAGACTCAGTTGTGTCATGTGATGTTTTTCTGGAATCTGTCTTATGTGAGTATTATTTTTTTCTGAAGAAGACACTAGGGGTGACTTTTTTTGAGAACAGACATATGGTGTTTATCTGTAATCTGCCTAGTAAAAGGACATGTGATGTTTTGCTAGAGCAGGTACTTGAGAGAGACAACATGATATTTGTAAACGGTATGAACATAACCCAACAGACAGTGAAGCATGCTGTTTGGCATTGGTTTACCTTACCACACTGTGCTTGTATTTATTGGGTTTTTCTGAGGCTGGTCTTCATTGACAATTCTGTAGCATTGGATGTCTTGGCTTCTTCTCTAATCATCATTGTCTTGACTTCATATAAAGAAATGCATTAAAGAATTTCTGGTGGTATTCAGGCAGGTTCTTGTTCCTTCTGGGGACTCAGACCAATTGAAACAGACTTGCAGTTTCTTCAGGATCGATCTGCTTTTCCTAATTTGTGAATGGTGTTTGTGAGTGGCTTGCCCTACTACTTTAACTGAACTGCTGCTATCCTGACAGCAAAGATTGGAATCACTCCAAAGAATTATTTCTAAACATCTCCAGATTATCTTTTGTCCTATTAACCTTTCCTTTCCAAAACTTCTGGTGGGTTGTAGACTAAAAGGGAGGTTAAAGCATTTAAATACCCGAATTAAACTATATTTTGGAAAATATAAGCCTACACCTTGGTGTTTTGAACTTTACAATTTCTAATCTCTCCATAATAGTCTAACATTATCTTTGTTTATAATTACTAATTGAAATAAAATATTAAGTACCTTTTAATGTGTTCATTGTTGTACTTCACTCATATTCAAATTGGGTAATTCATAATTGAATGTAAACTCTGAAGACATCTTATATTTAAATAGCTGCTGAAGGAAAAAAATTAAAGTTCTGGATACATATATAACTTTCTTGGATAAATTTAGTAACTATATAATATACTGTAAAATTTTACCATACTATTTTAGTTTCTATGATAAAGGGACATTTGCCTTTTGGTTATGAAAAACTAGGATTTCTCACCTAAGTCAAGACCCTGAATTTCCCTTTGGACAATTAATAATAAGACTCACTTGTGAGAATCATAATTTAGCAAGATCTCTTAAAAATGACTGAATGCCTGTGCTATTTTAGAGTCATCTCATTAATTCTGGTGAAGCTGTCCTTCCTTTTGTCATACAATTGGTCTACTAGCCCAGCAGGATAGGCAGTACATGAGTAAGAGGCAAATGTTCCTTCTGTATTAATTAAACATGTTTCTAAAAAAGAAATAGATGTCAGTGTGGGGATGATGAAATATAAATTCTAATTGACTTGATGGGTACATGCTATGTATGAAATATCATACTTTGCTTCTAACTATGTGCCAGCAAGGAAGGTTGCAAAAAATAAAATATTCCACACAGGAACACATATGTATTCTCACAAATATACTAGGACACACTTCAGAGAACACACGTCTGTGAAACAAGCAATAGTACAAATGAAAACTATAAAATATCACAATAATTAACATAAAAATATTGGACCTTCACACTCACATGTACACATGAAAGTGGTTAATACTAAAATAATATTGAATTTTATCATATTTTGTATCTTGAATATTGCTATTAAAATATTCTGCAAAATCTATTTAATTTCTAGATATTTTAACACTAATACGTGTTTTATATATGTAATACAATTCTTATGTGTCTAAGATTTCCTTTATGAAATGTGAAGGAAAAAAAGGCCTTTCATTAATTCTTCCCAGTTAATATTTTTAACTCTGATTTTATTTAATTTTCTCTTCATTTCAAAACATGATTTTACCCCAAAATTCTTTCAATCTTGAAATGTCATATACTCTTTAAGTTCTTAATTAGTCACAAATATTTACTGAGTCTAATTTCTTGAGTTCTTTGTATATATTGGATACTAGCCCTCTATCAGATGAAGGATTGGTAAAGATCTTATCCCAATCTGTTGGTTGTCATTTTGTCCTATTGACAGTGTCCTTTGCCTTACAGAAACTTTGCAATTTTATGAAGTCTCATTTGTCAATTCTTGATCTTACAGCATATGCCATTGCTGTTCTGTTCAGAAAATTTTCCCCTGTGCCCAAGTATTCGAGGCTCTTCCCCACCTTCTCTTCTATTAGTTTCAGTGTATCTGGTTTTATATGGATGTCCTTTATCTACTTAGACTTGAGCTTTGTACAAGGAGATAAGAATGGATCAATTTACATTCTTCTTCATGTTGTCCTCCAGTTGAACCAGCACCATTTGTTGGAAATGCTGTCCTTTTCCCACTGGACAGTTTTAGCTCCTTTGTCAAAGATCAAGTGACCATAGGAGTGTGGGTTCATTTCTGGGTCTTCAATTCTATTCCATTGATCTTCCTGCCTGTCCCTGTACCAATACCAGGTAGTTTTTATCACTATTGCTCTGTAGTACAGCTTGAGGTCAGGGATGGTGATTCCTCCAGAAGTTCTTTTATTGTTGAGAATAGTTTTCGCTATCCTGGGTTTTTTGTTATTCCATATGAATTTGAGAATTTCCTTTTCTAACTCTGTGAAGAATTGAGTTGGTATTTTAATGGGGATTGCACTGAATCTGTAGATTGCTTTTGGCAAGATGGCCATTTTTATTATATTAATCCTGCCAATTCATGAGCATGGGAGATCTTTCCATCTTCTGAGATCTTCTTCGATTTCTTTCTTCAGAGACTTGAAGTTCTTGTCATACAGGTCTTTCACTTGCTTGGTTATATTCACACCAAGGTATTTTATATTATTTGCAACTATTGTGAAGGGTGTCATTTCCCTAATTTCTTTTTCAGTCTGTTTATCTTTCATGTAGAGGAAGGCTACTGATTTGTTTGAGTTGATTTTATAACCAGCCAATTAGCTGAAGTTGTTTATCAGGGTTAGGAGTTCTCTGGTGGAAGTTTTGGGGTCACTTAAGTATACTATCATATCATCTGCAAATAGTGATATTTTGACTTCTTCCTTTCTTATTTGTATCCCTTTGACTTCTTTTTGTTGTCTAATTGCTCTGGTAGGACTTCCAGTACTATATTGAATAGGTAGGGGGAGAGTGGGCAGCATTGTCTAGTCCCTGATCTTAGTGGGACTGCTTCAAGTCTCTCTCCATTTAGCTTGATGTTGGCTACTGGTCTGTTTTGTATTTTCTGAGTGTTCTAAAAGTGAGCCATTTGCCATATTACAGTGAAAATGTTCTTTTCCCAAATGCTTTACGTATGTTATAGTTCTTTAACAGTTCAAAAACTAAGGACTACCAATTAAGTGTTGAATAATTACCATTGCTGACATGCAAAAAGCATCTGCTCTTGCTAAAATTATTTCAAAGTAAACTTTGAACCACGACTAATCCATATTCAATGTTTATTTTCATATATATATGTATATATATATATATATATATATTCAGAATACATTTAGCTCAACAAGAATATCTTTGATACACCATTTTTGACATTTTTAAGAGTGAATATCTTTTTACTTTAATTTGAATATTTTCTCCTTTCTCAATAGAGAAAAATACTGCACTAATCAATAAGCAAATAAATATAGTACATGTTATCAATATATGGTGAATGATGCTAATGTTTTTAGTGACAATTCCTAGCAAAGCTGTCGGTACTGTTTTCGTAGTAAGTTTGCTAAAAGCATAATTAAGTTCTTTTAGTATCACTTCCAGAACTGAATCTAATGAAAATTTTAAAGTAGCATTTGTTAATCTTTCCTGTTTATGAACTCCTGAATTATTTCCTGAAATTCAAGCAGTTAAATTCCTAGTCAATATATGGCTTAACAATGTAATTTTCAAATTCTAGTTCCAATAAACCTGAGGAAAACATGTTAAATAAAATTAAAATAATAATAAAATGACAAATTCTCCAATATCTAAAGATGGATAAATTTTATAAATTACACCAGCACAATAGAGAGCATATCAGTCAATATATCTTCAAGGACTCCTAACTTACATGAAAAACTGTTTTTATTGTCTGCCTATTTGTTTGATTTCTAAACATTTATTGCTATATACAGAGAGAGAGAGAGAGAGAGAGAGAGAGGGAAATTTTGTGGAATTGAGCGAGTGGGAAGTTGAGTTTACAGACGTTTATGATTGGGAAACTGTAATTAGAATATATTGTATGAGGTGGGAGCAGGGAATGTGATTTTCCCAGAGAAATGTAGACCAATTCATCATCCAATGCCACATTCATCCCTGATAATATACATACAAGGAACATTATATGGACTGAATAGTATATATTTAAAAATATAGTTGTATACATGTATATATGTACATGTATAACAAATTAGTTAAAAATGAAGCTAATTGAAAGGATAGTGGTCAGCATTATATGGGAAAATTTCCAAGGAAGGAAAGGGAGGGAGAAGATACAAAATAACTTGCCTACTCTGAGAGCTTTGTTACATATTAAAACCAGAGCCAGGGGTGGATAAATCTAAAGTTTTATAAGTGAACAGCATGTAGTACAAATTTATTGATGTGCAACTACTTGTATGTATTATTCATGTGTTAATATGAATGAGAACTGAATCGAAGTTATTAAAATGCCCATTAACTGAGTTTGTGTTTTAATAAGTGCTTACATAATTTGCCTCATTCATTTAGACCACAGTGATATAAGAAAAAATATGTGAGAGTTGAATTCCAGCATAGATGCTGAATGTAATCTACAATTTTTCTGAGTACAGTACCCACAGACTCACTGAACTTCAAGACTACATTAAAAAGTACCCTCTATCTTCATCCAAGCAAATATTATGGAAGAGATGTAGCTTTGACAGCTAGCCTAAAATAAACACACACACACACACACACACACACACACACCAAATTATTTAGTATGAAAACTTGAGTTTTTCTTTACTACTGTGAAGACACTTTTAAAATGAGAAAAAAACAAAACAAACAAACAAATAAACACTAAGGTTTCCGAAAAGCCTAGGATATAAAAGAAAAAAATAGAAAATCTTATTTTTAAAACTTTCAATTTCAAATCTAATATTGATAATAGCAGATTCTTTAGAGCTGAAAATAAACACTGTGTGCATCTCACATTTAAGATCCTGCATTCCCTCTACCCACTAAACTTAAGCTTTTTTTCTCTCTATTAAGAAAACAAATATTGTCTTCCCTTCCCCTCTTATTGCCAATCTCACCTGGCTCCTGTGCACCTGCAAAATCTATTTTGTCCCCTCTTAATCCCTTATTGTTACTTAGCCTCTCTTAATCTGTGTAGGAGGGTGATGTGATGTGAGAAGAAGAGGAACCAGAGATAATAGGCCTGGGTAGTTAGCTAGGTTCCCAGTACCTGACTTGATTTTCATTTGGTTGAACTGGCCTTAAGTCAACTAGAGAGCTGCTGGTTACCCAAATATGGGTGCTGCTACTCTATCCTTAGGCTTCTCATTCTATTCTGTTCTCACAAACCAAATGGATATATTTAAAAAACAACTGCAGAACCTAAGGCTCAATGAACATAGCTGAAGAAGACAGAGAAAGACCGAAAGACCATGAATATCTATCTAGATTGGTTTGCTGAGCGAAGCTATATATCATTGTTTAAAGACAACAAAAAGCTCTCCATGATGAAAATAGTATAAAAGAATAATATAAAAGTATAAAATGATAGCATAAAAGAACAGGGAGGCTATTCTTTCCTAGGGATGTCAGAAGCTACACTCATGGAGCATTACCAAAATGGCTGCTTAAATAATGACCTCAACAAGGGTGACATCAATAGACAATAATATCATGGAAGGGGAAAATTTATTAGGCCTGAACATGGACAAAGGTCTATAGGAAACTAAAGAATGCTGAGAAGAGGAGAAATAGTGTTCTCTAGGGAAGAGCTCAAGAAGCAGTTATCCAATATCAAATGGTCACCTCTCAACATATACACACAAGTATCATTGCAGAGACCAAATAGGTTGTATTTATTTATTTAATAAAAATATATGTTTGCATGTATATACATATATTTATAAAACAATGACTTAGAGGCCATAATTTTGAAAGTGAGAAAGGAGGCTCATTTGGAAAGGGTTGGAAGGAGGAAAGAGGAGGCAAAAATGATATAATCATATTTTAATCTGAAAAACAGAAGAAGTAAAAACAATTTAAAGTATAACTGGGAATATGTGTATTGATTTTATTATATCATATATATCTAATACTGAAAAAGCTAAATGAACTATACAGAATGTTATTGGTTCAACAATCATAAAAGTAGATGACTTCTTACTTAGATCATATAGAAACACATTTTAAGCATTAATATTAGAATAAAACTAATAACTTTGTGTTGATTAAAAAAAAACCTTCATTCTGCTGGATGTTATGATACAAGTCTATGGTCCCAGTATTATGGGGCAGAGGCCTACAGATCATTGAGAACTGTAGACCAACCTGGATGACATAATAAGTTCTAGGATAGGCAGGCCTGGGCAGAAGAACTCTGACTCTAAAACATACAAAGACTTTGCACATTAATGCCAAGATTGTAAGGATTAAATAATGAATAATCTGAAAAATATTTAAAGCAATATTAATTTTGCATTTTATACTTTATAATGGACTCTTCTATTTTGTTTTGCCTTTCTGATGGGAGACTATGTTTTTGACCACTAAAAATTACAAAATGAGGGAAATATTTTAGTGAAGTAATTTTTTTTGTTTTTCCTTTAAAATATTAACCTGGCTGGGCAGTGGTGGCCCATGCCTTTAATCCCAGCACTTGGGAGGCAGAGGCAGGTGGATTTCTGAGTTTGAGGCCAGCCTGGTCTACAGAGTGAGTTCCAGGACAGCCAGGACTATACAGAGAAACCCTGTATTGAAAAACCAAAAAAAAAAAAAAAAATTAACCTGCATTTAAAAATGTCTGAAAGAATGAATCATGTCATAGCAATGCATATCCAGACTTAAAGAGTATAGAGGATTCTGTTAGCTTTAAACTTGAAAAATTCTATTTTTATCTATGAAAGCAAACAGTTAGCAAGTCTTGGTAAATGACAAGATTCTGTGTAATATTTAAAAATATATTGTATTGCAAACAAAAAAAAAGTTTTCTCTCCCAAGGTTATAAAGATCTAATTAAAAAAATAACTAAAAGCATGAGCATTTTGACAATTTGCTATGCATGTCACAGAGAATGTTACGGATCATGGAGTAAATGAATTATTTCTTTAGAAAGTTAAGTTTTCAACATAAGCTTAAAGTAGCTCTAAATGACACTTTTTATCCTATTTTTTTTTCTGAGTGAGCACATTTTGTCATACATTCTATTTGTTTTAATTAAGTTGCATAATGTCAATATTAATAACTAATTCATAGTTTCAACCCTCTATTTGAAAATCGACTCCAGCAGTCTCTGCATGCTTGGTTTGGACACATGAATTCTTTTATATTATTTTCATCATGGAAAGCTTTTCTTTCTCTTTCAACTATAATATATAGTTCTACTCAGTACAAAAATCTAGATAGATATTTACGGTCTTTTAGAATTTGGTATACGTTTCCATAGCCTCTTTTGACTCTTCATGCCTCCATTGAGCTGTTATTAAGATGGATTTCCTTTTATACGTGACTTGTGGCCTTTTCTTTTGAAGTTTCAACACCTTATTTTTTTCTAGTCATTTTAATGGTATAGTTCTGATATACCAGAGGGTTTTTCTCTTCTCATCAAATGCAATTTGTGCTCTTCCTATCAGTGCATCTATACCTTTTCTTAATGTGGGAAAGTTTTATTCTCTACTCACAATAAAAATCTGGCCTATGTCCCTGAACTGGAATTTTTGTACTTCAACAATGCCTAAAATTCAAATATTTAGTGTTCCTGGTGTCCCAGATCTTGCATATTCCTTCCATGTTGCTTTCATCTGTGATTTTGGACAAGTACTTTATCTACAAGTGTACTCAATCCATTTTACATGCAAAGGAGTTACCTTGAGTTTGTAAAATTGGTTATGTGTGTATCAATTCGGTTTTCACCTTGAGATCTCTTCGTTGATTCTATCTTTTTACTAAATTAGTTTTCTCAATATCTTCATTGTCTTAAATTTCCTCCCTTAGCTATATATTTGAGGGAAGTGTGTGTTGGGTGTGTGTTTTTAAATTAACCTTTAGGAATTTAATACTAGTTTCTTTAATTTTGTTGAGTTTTTCCTTCATGAATTTTTTAAAAATACTTCAAATCACTGATGAGATTTTCATCATTTTCTAAAAATTTTTTACTGCATTATTTATTTACTTTACATGCCAATCACAATGTCCCTCCCTCCTATCTTCCCAGTCCTTCCCTCTTACCACACCCATCCTAGATCCTTCCTTTCTCCCCAGAAAAGACAAGTCATCTCATGGAAATCAATCATCCATGCCATATCAATTTGCAGTAAGACTACAAACCTCTTATCCTACTGAGGATATATCAGGAAGCAGTTTAGGGAAAGGAATACAAAGGCAGGCAGCAGTGTCAGAGACAGAGACCCTGGTCCCACCATTTATGAGTCCAACATGAAGGTTAAATTGTACAAATATTGTATATATGCAGAGGCCCTAGATCAGTTGTATTTGTGCTGTCTGTCAATTCAGTCCCTGTGGACCCCGTATGGGTCCAAGTTAGTTGATTCTTATGGTGTTCTTACCACTCTTACTTCTTCAAACATTCTTCTCACTCTTTCACAGGATTCTTCAGGTTCCTCATAATATTTAAATGTGGATCTCTGGTTCCGTTTTCATCAATTGATGTATGAGGCCACTCTGATGACAATTATGCTAGACTTCTGACTGCTAGAGTAGCACAATATCATTTACAGTGTCATGGGTGGGCTCCCTCCTGTGGTATGGATCTCAAACTGGAGCAATCCCTCAGTTTCCCTTCTATCCTTACCCATCCACAATTTTTAGACAGGATAAATTGTGGATTAAAGGATTTTGGCAGGGTTGGTATCCCGTTTTCTCCATTAGAAATCTTGCCTGGTTATAGAAAATGTCCATTTCAGGCTCCATAGGCACTGTTGCTAAGAGTCACTCTTGCAGATTCCTGCAAGTTGCTATTTTCCTGGGTTATTAGCCCATCTGAGAGATGCCCTCGATTCCAGTTGTCTTTTGCAGTATTGTGTCCCTCTATCCTACCCGTATTGCCACCCTCTTCTGCATCCAGTCTCCTCCTTCATTCCATTCCAAATACCTATTCTATTTAACCTTCTCAAGTGAGATTTGAACGTCCCTCATTGGGTCCTCTATGTTATTTAGCATCTTTGGGTCTGTAGATTGTAATATGGATATTCTGTACTTTATGGCTAATGTCTACTTATACATTAATAGATATCATGTTTGTTATTCTGGGTCTAGGTTACCTCAATCAGGGTGGTCCTTTCTAGTTTCACTCATTTGACTGTAAATTTGTTGTTGTCATTTTATATAGCTGAGTAATACTTCATTGTGTAAATGTACCACATTTCCTCATATATTCTTCAGTTGATAGACATTTTGGTTGTTTTCATTTCTGACCTACTGTGGAATAAAGCTGCTACGCACATAGTTAAGCACATAGTTAATGTGCTTATGGTATGGTGGAGCATCCTTTAGTTATATGACCAGGAGTAGTATTACTGGGTCTTGAGGTAGATCTATTCTCTATTTTCTAAGAAACCACCAAATTGATTTCCAAAGTGACTGTACAAGTTTTTACTCCCATGAGCAATAGAGAAGTGTCCCCCTTGCTCCACATCCTCACCAGCATGAACTGTCCCTTGAGTTTTTTTATATTAGTCATTGTGCTTACGGCTCCAGGGATTCATGCTAAATTCAAAAGCTGGTGATTTGGCTGGTGAGTGAGATCTGGACTGGGTAAGATGGTCACTGTGGTTGATCTCGGAGCATAGGGTAGGCTGCAGCACCGAGGAAGGAGTAAGCATGAATTTAAAATTACATGCAATAAATATCTATTCTATTTTGAGTTCTCTAATAGCTTTTAGAAGATACTCTGCTAAATATCACAAATTTATTTTGGCTGTTTACAACTAGTAACTGTAGCTGATTATGGTTGGGTATGTTTCTCAGTAATTATGAACACTTTTTATTCTTTCAGGGTGACAAATTTCTATTCTCAGAACATATATGGTAACTCACAATCATTCATAACTGCAATTCCAGCTAATCTACTGTCTTCTTAACTCTGTATCAGGCATTCACATGGTGCACATGGATACATACAGACAAAGCATACAACCATTACATGTTTTAAAAAATAATGTAACTTACATGCATTTGCTTTTATCTCAGTAGTCAGAGGAAAAGTTAAAAATTATGACACTGTTTTGTGTGATAACATTCAGAATTTTTACTTAAAAGTTATAGCTTAATTATACACTGACTCCTTAGATTTATCAGAGGTCTCTTCTACATTAGAAAGTATATATTAGTTTTGTAAAAATGCAGTAAATTTAGTAACTTAAATTTACTAAATTTCTGTTATGTAATAACAGAAAGTTATTACATTACATTCTAATACCCAGAAGTACAAAGCATGTCCCATTGGTCTGAAGTAAGAGTTAAGACGTTTCCTTCTTTATAAAAGATTGAAAATACTAAGCTATTTCCTAAACGTTTTCAATTTTTTGAGGCTGTCCATATTGCTTAGTTCATTAACCAATTACTTTATCTTTAAACTAGACTATGTCCAGTCAACTTTTCTCATTATATTGCCCTGATTTCATTTTCTACTTCCACATTTAAAGAGCTCTATGATTATATAAATTTTCTTGAATTGAATCCAGGGTAATTTTATTTATTTTCAAGACAATTGATGGCAGACAATTATTCAAGACAATTATTTCTATCTGGAGCCCTAATTATATAAAGTAACATATTCACAGGTTACTAGGATGTGAATATGAATGTCTCTTTCATATGTATCTTAGCAGTATATATTGAATTGATGACCACAAAAGCACTTGCATATATAAATAAATGATATGTGAACAGAAGGAACAAAAGAAGCATACAATGTAAAACATATTGGAGTAAAATCAAGCTGTACAAATGAACTATTCTATTGAAATTATTTCAAAGATTCATAGATCATTTTAAAAAGTAATTGAAAGAATAATTCTTTATTTTGTGAATACTCCAGTCAATACAGACCAAAGAAAAGAAAAGCTACTAGGACTTACATGCTTATCAACATTTATTTGTTTATTCAATACAACAACAATAGAAGTACAGGAATACAGATGCCAGGTAAGATGTTCTACTACAAATGAATGATTAATCATTCTAAAATAAAGAAGTTGAAATACATTTAAATCAGTGAATATAAAAATTATTTTCCAAAACAGATTAGGACAGAGTAAATTAAGATGTCATGAAATTCAGTCTATGTATTACTTGACTTATCAAATAATACATTACTAACACAACTATTTAAAATTTAATTTATAATACAGAATTAGTGAATCACAAATGATTTTAATGATTCCTTAATTGTATAAACTATTTATAAATAACATTTCATGATCCCTCTATGTATATATAATATATAAATTCTACATGAAAAATATTTTGATTTTAATCTGTGTGAAAATTGAACTGCAAACATAATGCCAAAAGAGTGAACTGGAAATGGCATGTGTCTAATCTCTCAAAGTCTGCCCTTATTACCAAATGTCTTAATCCTTCCCAAAAGGTCCAAATAAATGAGCCCAATGGGAAACACTATCACTCAAAACTACCACATCCATCCTGCTGGTCCCCGTAAAACAATACCCTAATCATAATGCAAAATACATTATTATACACTCTCAATATAGCTTAAAAGTGCAAAGTCCAGACACACTTCTCTGACTCAAGGCAGTGTTTTCACTGTAATTCCCACATAAAATTAAAGAGGAAATTATATACTTCCAACAAAATAGCATAATAGAATACATTTGACCATTACAAAACGAAGAAAAAAAAAAAGGGTATAGTGGGAAAATATTGGACCAAAGAAACTTCAAAACCCAGCAGGGTTTTGTTTATCACTCTCTTTCAAAATCATCAGAGGAGAACTCCACTAAGACCTAACTACTAAGATTGCCTAATTGTTTTTCTACTTCAAAGGCCAAAAGTCTTCCACACTTTCCTCAAATGTCTGTCACAGAAACAGACCTCTTCCTGGATAGCATTTGTTTCAGTAACTTTTCTGTTTCAATGATAAAATTCCATGCCCAAAGCAACTTGTTAAAGAGTGAATTTGGGCTCGTGATTGCCACAAATAAAAAATCTATCATTTGTGGGAAACGCCAGTGCCAAGTAGGAGCCATAGTGGCTGGAGTAATAAACTGAGAGCTAACTTGAAGTAGTGAACTGGTCCTGCTCACCCACATTTGGTTCACAACTATTTCTTGTTGCTTTTGAGATGGGAACTCTAGTTTGTAACAATAAATTCATTCTAGAACTATCACTGAAATATTGCTTACTGCAAGTATATTAGCATTTAAATTATTCATTTTATAAGTCTATAGTGCTAACATCTTTAAATTTTATCATTCTGAATAAATTAAATGAATCCTTCTTAAAAATGGTTACTCAGGAAAAATTTTATGCATTGACAATGAAAACTATATTAATGTTAGTTTTAAAAATCTTCCCAACTACTAGGAGGTAATATGTAGATTATGATATTACTTTATGATTGGATTACTTTCTTTACTTGAAAATGTAAAATTCTATAAAACTTATACAATCTGTATAGCTTAAGGAAAACATTAGCAGTAAAATGAGACCAGTCTCTTGAATGTTACAAAGAATAGATAAGCCATGAGTCAGAGTTCAGTGACTTGTAGATTTGATCTTAAAGCATTGGCTGGTTTATATTGGCAGCATTTTTCCATCTCTGAATGTTAAAGTCTACCAGGTTAAAGTGACTGACCTATTTTCACTTTCCTTTAGGCAATTTCATCTTCTATTTAACCTCAAATATATTCTTCAGGAATTCTTTAACCTCCTACACAATACATAGAGCCTTTAGGGAATTTTTGAATTTTTAAAAAAATTCATTGTATTTAAAAAAAATGAATGAATGAATGAATGAATGAATGAATGAACAAATAAACAAATAGAGGAGGAGAAGGTAGATATGCTTATGGGAGCATGGTATGCAGAGTTCACTGAGTGTCCCATCAGTAAGGTTGATCAAGGACTTTGGAATTGCAAATATTAATCAGTTTAAAGCAAAACCTAGGGAATTATCACTATAACTTTAAACAGAAATACTATGTATCACATGAGACCATGGAGTGGGATTTCTTAAAGGAAAAAATAGTCAGCTTTTATTTGAATTGAAAATGAAATAACTTCCAACAAGATTCCTTCTTTTTATCATGTGGATACATGCAAATACATTTTAAAGGTCATTTTGCAAGGGTTGTAGTAATTTATCATCAGATAAACTGGGGTATTTTTGAAAATACACAAACACACATGTGGAGTTTTGGGGGAGGGTTGTTGTTTGTTTCATGCTTTGTTGTTCTTATTTGTTGTCATTTGGGAAAGAATTTCCTTGAGTGGTTCTGGCTGTCCTGGAATTTATTCTGTGTTATAGACCAGGTTGACACTGAAGTCAGTGATCTTCCTTTACAGTCTCCTAATATGTTGGAATTAAAGGCATGCATCACCACATCCTGCTATAATAAATATCTTAATGCCATTTGTTGGATCAAATGATTAATTTATTTCTAGATATTTGAGAAACCAATCCTGCTCTGATTTCTCTAATGACTGTACTATTTACTCTCTCACCAACAGTGAGGGAATCTTCCCATTTGCCTGAAGCCTCACCGACACTGGTTGTCACGTTTCTTCTTGCTGTTCTGACATGAGATCTTGTGCAGTTTGAATGTGAATTTCTGTGAGTGTGAAGGCTTTTAAAAAGTTTTGACTTGCGTTTAGTCACTGTTTTCCTCCTAAAACTCTCCAATCAGATCCATAATCAATTTTTAAAGATATCACCCAGAATAACAACAGATAACAAAAATGCAATGCTGAAAATTTTAGGCAAAGGATAAAAAGCCTAAGTATCCTCTGGAGGCTTAACATTTAATTAAGAAAAAGAGTGTGAATTTTTAAGTGTTGGATTACATTTTTAATAATGTATATGTGTGTGTATATGTGTATTCTCAAGCACATATTATATAGCCATCATTTTTTGGGTGAGTTTAATGGCAAATAATTGATAACTAAATATAGAAACTGTAGAATATGACAAGTACTAATGATTGCTTCATACATAACTGTTTTATAAGGCAGCACAGTCATACTACTAGCAGTGGATTAGAGGAAAGATAAACTGGTTTCTTTCTGATGCTTTCCCTATAAAAATTAAAAAAAAAAAGAGTAACATATTAAGTTTAAGATATTGAGGTAAGAATAGAAATTATTGAGAGTAAGTGAAAATAATGTCTACCCTATAAAGGTAATTTTAGTCTTTGTAAACAAATTTGTGATTATTTTTTAAGTTATTATCATGCAAAACCTAGATAATTTACGAAAACATATTTAAACCAACTAAGAACCATGAGATTTTGCAGTTCAGCTTCTCCATTTGTTGAAGTAAACAGATGAGATGTTGAATGGTTAAACCTATATTGTAAAATAATATATCTAAAACAAGATTAAAAATTAACAGCTGTTTGGCCTATTTAGAATGTAAAATTTGTCATTTGATATTTCCGTTTTCAAAAAAAAAATTACTAGTCCATATAATTTAACATATATATTTATACAACTAGCAGGAAATATGATCATCTAAAATAATTACATGATATTTGACAATTTTCCTTATATCTTCAAGTTAACAAGATAGCAGTTGATAAATGTATTTACTAAAGGTATATGCAATATGTTGTATTTAGGAGGATGGCATCTGTATTTCTTAAGTAGCTCTTCCGTATTGAATTTCATCTGTCTTTTTTTTTTTAATTTCTAGCTGAGTTTTCCACGAATAAGAAGCCTGTAGTTCAATTACATAGAACAGTATTCAGCTGATATTAAAAGCAAAGAAGCAAAGGATTGAATTGCACTGTGCATACTTGAATGCACAGGGCACTTACACTCTTTCCTTTGAGTTTTATATTTATCTTTTTCTGTTGTGTTTTAAGATTGGTAAATAGGAAAATGTAATTTCTGCTTTATTGGAAAGTGAATCCTTGAGGTAACATCTTTCAGTCATCTATTTTTCATGCTGTCTTTCTTTTGTTTTTGTATCTGAACATTGACAAAGCTAGGGCCTCTGGGCATCATTGGATCCACGGAAGATTTACACTAATATTTAATAGTTTTCATGTATCCCTGCTTGCCTGAATACTATAAATCTCAATGTAATATATAAAAGTTGTAATCATAATTTTAAAAATTGAAAATGGTTTGGAAGCCAACCCCAAGGATGTAGAGATAAAAAATTCTATTGACGTATAAGCATAAAAGTCTGCATAGTGGAAGAAAGAAATAAAACGGATGGAGGGGAATTGGCAGAATGAATGAGGGAGAGCCAAAAAGAGAACAGAGGAGAAAGCACTAGTACAGAAATCCAATAAAGGGAAAAATTAGTCAAAATTTTAAACTGGAGTCTCAAATAATTTGTTGACTGTTATGAAAGAATTCTATTACATTTGACTTTTAATCCAGAGCACATGATTAATGATCAGATACTGATTATGGGAGAAAACCAATGATAAGATCACAGTATTGTGATGCTGTGGTGTGCTTGCAGACAGGAGCCTAGGATGTCTGTCCTCCGAGAGGCTCAGAAAGCAGCTGAAAAGTCAGATACTTACACCCAACCAATGCACAGAAGCCAAGGACCCTTGTGGTTGAATTAGGGAAAAGCTGGAAGAAGCTGAGGAGGAAGGTGACCCCATAGGAAGACCAGACCTGGATCCCTAAGATCTCTCAGACACTGAACCATCAACTAGGCAGCATACACCAGCTGTTATGAAGCTCCAGACACATATACAACAGAAAACTGCTTGGTCTGGCCTCAGTGAGAGAAGACACACCTAATCCATGAAAGACTTTAGGTTCCAGGAAGTGAGAAGGTCTCCTGGGCATGGTTGGTGAGTGGGGACATCCTCTTGGAGACAGGGAGGAGGAAAAGTGAGAGGGCAGACTGGGAGAAGGATAACAAGTGGCTTGTAAAAAGAAAAGATTAAAGATCAACAACAACAGTGGGGATGTGGAACCTTGAGGTATTCGGCCACGCCCCCAGAGCCGAGAGACCTGCCACAAGGTCTCCATGTCGCAAGTAGAGGGCGGGGAACAAGTCTCTGCCTCAAGATTTCCCTGGCACCGCCCTTCTCCCCCACTTCCAATATAAGCAAACTCCTTCTGACATTTTTTGGGAAAGCACGTCAGACACATCGTCATGTTAATAAATGTCTTCAGCTCTACGTGCCATTGGAATCCTGGACTCATCGTGTAAGGTTAAAACCTGCATAGCGGAAGGGAGTGGGAGAGAGAAACCTTTTGTTTTAGCAGACCTCAGGACACTTTCTCTTGAGAGCTGTGGTTCCGAAATGCCCGCACTCTGTCGCGCCCGGCTGCCCGTGCCCAGGACCTCTGCTCCACTGCCTGCAAACTGCCTCCCCTTCTGCTCCTGCTGGCGTGAGCAGTGCCCAACAAACAATAATAATAATAAAGAAATTAGCATGGGAAAAATAGCTTCATTTATTGTTTTGTTAGAAGATATGTTAAGTTCCTTAAATTACACGGAGAATATGAAACATCCCCATTTTTAGTTCATATTCTAAGGCTATAAACCTAATGAGATCAGGAAATGAAAATAAAATTATCTAAATGTAAATGAATTACTTATTAATATCTCTGTCTCCTCATGTTTCCAGAAGACAAGAAGGTGATGTGATGGAGGTCAAATCATATTCCAATGTTTCTTCGGGATTCAATCATGTCAGTTCAAATCCTTCATTAAACCAAACTACTACAAAAGCTATGCCAACTATCTAAGGGATTTTTACAGTTAGATGGGCTTCTAAGTTCTTAAAGTTTTAAAATAATAAATTATAACCATTAATGATAACAAACAATGAAATAGAGTAAATAAAATTCACTCTAATTGTTATTGATACCAAGTACCTATGGCTAAAATTCTCTAATTCTATAATTACTATGGATAGAGTTAGAAACAATTTTAACATTTATTTAGTGAATATTTCTGGAGGCTAAAATATCTCTGAATGACACTTAACTTTTATTCTTTTTGAAACACACACAGAATTGTATGCACCCAAGAAACAACAGAAGAGGTAGATGCTGCTCTGACATCAAAATTCTATTTAAACTCTTCTATGGGACAATATAACAGAGTAATGGGTTAAAATTAAGCTGATTTTGAACAGAATTTTCAAATAAGAATGATGGGTTTTCACTAGTTCAAAAAAATCATTTGGCCATTTTTGAGCAATACATACAACAACAATTAAAATGTTTTTATGTAAGAATTGTATTGTAAAATTCACAAAGTTCATATTTTCCACATTCATTCTTTCCTTGGACTTTCTTATATAGGAAACTAATGCTTATGGCTGCATCCTGCCATGCCAGCTTGTACTAATATATTTTGAATCTGCATGAGACAATGAATATATACCAATGAGCAAAATGTGGAGATACTGAAGTGCTTCAGTGCTAAAGAGACCATCTGACGTTCTGCAGAGGACACTAGTTAACCTTACAAAACCCACATCCAGCCACAATAAAAATTACTCTCAATTCCAAATCATCAGTATTTGTCCCCCTGATTTGGCTTCTGCAACCAACTATATTCAATTACATATACAGTATTACAGATACGCATGCATACATATAATTTAAAAATTTCAAAAAAATTGTGAGCTTTTTTTAATCTTAGTGTGCTAACAGACAAGATACATCTTATGAACTTTTTAAAATATATTATCATTCTTTTTTATTTCATATGTTTTTGTCTGGATCAAATTTAATCTTAAATATTAGAAATCCCACTTGGGAGTTGAAGAAAAGAGAAGTACTTAGAAGCATTTGGTGCCTTTAAGATTTTACACACTACCACAATCCATTTGTGGGCCTGACAGAAAGAAATTTATAATTTTTATTTTTATTTCCATTATAAGAAAACAATGATGATTTTTGGAATGTTAATGCTTCCTCTTGCTGGTTGTAACTTCAAGTTTGCTGATAAGCCATCTCTTGAGAAAAGTTTTTTTAAAAACTACTGCCTTTCAAAATATAAAATATGTTATACATTTTCAGAATGACATGGTTTTCTATTGTGGAATGAATTTTATATAAAAGAATGTACTTTCAAGAGAATATGCTTTTTGTAAATATGTTTTGACATGTACTTCTACCATAAACTAGCCCAAGGCAAGTAATTTTATGTATCAGGGTTTCAATTTCTGTGTATGTAGTATAAAAGTGATTCAACCCTGAGGTCCCAAACAATTCCACCATTTAATGATATAGGAATTGACATGACATGGATAAAGTGGAGAACTGATGAAATGAGGGATGGAAGGAGGATATAATGTTTACACTAGTTTGCAGAATATTTTTCTACAGAAATCACACACTAAAACACACACACACACACACACAAGTATGTATGTATGTATATTTGTGCTTACGAATTTTACTTACAAATTAAAACTATTTCAAAGCCTGTATCTGCTTTATGTGTTCAAAGAAAAAAATATATACATAACCTTATCTCTTAAAAATCACTAGTTTCTTGAACAAATTTTAAAATTTTAGTGAAACAAAGTAAGTTTCATAGTGTTATAGAGAATCATACATTTTAATGTTCTTACTGATTAAAGTGAACATACATATCAGTACAGACTTTAGTTTAATAATCATTTTACACTGTATACTGGAAGTCCCTGGGAAGAATTAGTCTGTATTCAATACGTGTTAGCTCTCTATTTCAAAACTTCACCTTTCCTTAGATATTTTAAAAATATATTTTTCTAAAAAATGTGTTCCTAGCTACGAATCTTCTGATATACTAATTAGTATTCTGATATTCCTTTCTCTTTAATTTTACTTAGGAGGATGTGACACTTTCTGTAGTGTGTTTATGAGTGTGAATATTTCGTAGTGCAACACTACCTAATATGGCATTCCCTGTATTTATCCCATTGAATTAAGGAAATGGGATTTTCTAAAAAATATTCCACTGCAAGGACAGGACACATTCTTCTCACCTTGACATCATTTGTTCCTCATTGTTCCCATTGATTCTCTACTATCCAGTCTCAATGTTCATTTTATATGAACAGAAGTATAAAAATAAGTTAAAATAAAATTTAAAAAATAAATAAAAGTTTTATTGAAAAGACTGTACACAATAACTTCCAAGGAAGTCATAGTGTTTGTTTTCTATTATCCATCTATTGTTTGACATGTACCACTCCTTTAACAGTAGTTTATTGTCCAGTGAGAGATTCTTGAAGTAAACTAAATTTTCATTTGCAAGTGGCTTTCAGTTGATGATAGCTTCTGTGTTAAAGATATCTGTATACTTACCTTCTCAGTCCTAGGACACCATCTGATATAGACCTTCTGTTGCTGTGAATTCATATATGCATAGATCCCACTATCTTTAGAAGACTTTATTTCCCTGGTGTCCTTCAGCCTCTGTAGTTCTTTTCATCTTTCCACCTCCTCTTCCATAGGGTTCTCTGAGCCCTGATTAAGAACAGGAGTTGGAGGAGTTTGATGGAAACATTCTGTTTAGGGTTGAGTATTCTGAGGTCTCTAATTTTCTATATACTGTCTGGGTTTGAATCACCAGTTTTTTTTTCTTGTGCTTCAGAAAAGAGGGTGTCTTATGATAGAAGTACATAGCACTGATTTATAAGTATAGAAGAATGCTATTTAAAGCCATTTCATTTCTATAATCCATTATTGGAATGGAAGTATTTGGTTTCGCCTGAGGTGCATAGGATATCTAATCTTAGGTTCTTGGTCACTCAAGCAGTATCTTGTGTGGATCTTATCTCATGGAATGGGCCTTAAATCAAGTATAATCTTGACTGTTTACTCCTAGGAGCTTTGTGCACCTATTTCAACCTGTTTATTTTGCAAGTAGGTCACTATCACAGATTGAACTATTGTAGCACGGTTGCTATTTACCTTTCTCCTTTGGTTTTATGCAGAGTATCTTCCACACTATGAACAAGAACAGTTACAAATGTCCTAAGTATGAACCTACTCAACTTTCTCAGTTTCAATGAGCTGTATAGGTCTTCAAATAGTTGTATTGTCTTCAGTAACTGGGTTTAATGATAGTTTATGATAAGCCATCAAAAGCCTTGTCAATAGCCTGGATTTTTTAAATGTTCTTCTTGGACCCCTTTGGTCAACAGCTCCACAAGATTAAACCCATCCCTTGTAGTAGAAGCTTCATTTGATGACAAGAAATGCCCAACTGGGTTTCCTTCTTCCCCATTACTTGGTTATTAATACTTGTAAATAATTTATCTCTATGCTTGTTTCTGTTTTTTTCTATGCTTTCATTGCAAAGCTGTTAGTGAAATATAGTTTCAAGGTTCAAACTGTTCCTAGCCAGAATTGTTAATTTTCCCCATCTGGATAGCTGCTATTATCTCATGTTTCAGCGGAGTCCAGGTATTAATGTGCAATAGAACAGATGCTTTTTTATATTCCAGCAAACTAGTGTTATAGAGTTGAACCATGGACATGAGTTCTATGGCCCTTATGAAACTGAAGTTTTATAACTAGTTTGGCTCAGCATCTTGGTAAGCCACAGTGGATAAAAATTCATTTATGAACACCAAGGAATTAAATTTCACAGTGTTCTCTACAGTTCTTACCTAAAGAGGAGTTTCCCTAGTTTCAGATTCACTGTACATAAAATGCATTCTTACTTTTGTAGTTTTGTATACAGAATAACTTTGATATGCAACATTGTACACTTATCTCCATTGACCCAAGATCCAAGATACATACCCAAAGATCCAGGGTTCCATGAAACTTTTACAGAGTTAGTAAAGTTATTCCCTTTAAATACAGATTATAAATGTATGACAATATCAAGGTATACCACCCATGGCCTCACTAGAAGTCCAGACCCATGACTTCAATTTGCTAGAAAATATCAGCACATTTCAAGCCTTAGAGATTCAGTCTCAGCTCAATCCTAGCATACAGAATCACTCACAGACACAGAATTCAGGCTGATCACCAATAGATATAGTCTCAGTTTCACACTTGTGCATCCAGTCCCAGAACTTTAATGTGAGCAAAATTAACATTGTCAGTTCTGTCTAAGTGAAAAAGTAATAACTAGAGAATCTGGACCTAAAGTGCCAGCAAATCTCTCTCTCTCTCTCTCTCTCTCTCTCTCTCTCTCTCTCTCTCTCTCTCTCTCTCCCTCTCTCTCTCTCTCTCTCTCTCTCTCTCTCTCTTTCTCTCTGATGTAATAAAGAAGAGTTCATTTTGTTTTACAATTTTGGAGTTTCATGTCCAAGATTTAGTGATCCCTCCTCCCCATTGCTTTGGATCTCTGGAAATGCTTATATATCATAGCAAGAATGCATACAGTCGTGCTGTAATCAAAATTGAGACATAAGGAATAGACTGTGGTATTTTTGAGGGTATTCCCTTCAAGGTATGTAACCAATGGCTGAAGGATTTTCCATTAAGCCCTTCCTTTTCAAGAGCCACAGTATTTCCCAGTATTACCATTATGGGGAGCAAAATACATAAAGATCTTTGAGATACATTCAACTAAACCACAGTACCACTTCTGTACAGTTCTGTATGAGCTTTGCCCAGGTTGTATGTAGTTGTTGCTCTCTTTTCATAAGAAAATGAGGTCATAAATTAAAGACAAGGTAGTGAATGCAAAATTACACCAAAGGAAATATAAGAGTAGAAATAACATAGATATAGCTCATATATGTAAATCCCAAAATACAAAAGAGCTTTTTGAAAAAGTTAGAAAATATGAAGACTCACTAACATGAAAACTGAAAAAATATGGATTAACAAAATCACAATTTAATTAAAATTAAAATTATTTTTCAAAATCTAAGTAAAAGCTGGGCATAGTAATGCTCTTAGTTAGGGTTTATTGTTGTCAATGGAGCACTATGACCAAGGCAATTCTTAAAAAGGAAAATGTTTAATTGGAGCTAACTTACTGTATCAGAGGTTTACTCCATTATCATCATAGCAAGAAGTGTGGCAGTATGAAGTCAGACATGGTACTGAAAGAACCCTGAGAGTTATGAATCTTGATCTCAAGGGAGCCAGTAGCAAGTTTCATTTGTAATGGGTGGAACTTGAGCATAGAGGCCTCAAAACGAACCCCTACATGATACAGTTCTTTAAACCAGGCTACATCTACTCCAACAAGACCAAATCTCTTTTTTTCCTTTTTTTATTGGACATTTTATTCATTTACATTTCAGATGTCATTGCTTTTCCCCATTATGCCTTGCTAGTTACCCCCATCCCATCTCTCCTCCTCCTTTTAACTTTTATACCATTTTAATTACATGCAAGTATTAAGGACAGCTCTAGGTTGAGGAACTAGCAATACAATAGTGACTATTGATGAAAATAGTCAAGAATCAAGTCTCTTAATAGACTCACTTCCCATGGGCCAAGTGTACTCAAACCAACAAAGCAACACAAATCTGTAATATCAGAACCTGAGTTGTAAAACAGGCATATTGCATTAGACTAAGGCCAGGTTGAACTATGAAAGATATTTTGTTTCATAAAAACAATATGTATCCAGAAAAATGAGAATTGCTTTAATTAGGGTCTTTATTGTTGTGATGAAACATTAATACCAAAGTATCTTGGAAAGGAATGTGTTTATGTGGCTTATTCTTCCATGTGATAGATAGATCATCATGAAAGAAAGTCAGGATAGAGACTCAAGTATGGCAGGAAACTGGAGGGAGAAGCTGATGTAAAAGTCATGGAGGGGTACAGCTTACTGACTTGTTCATTGTGGCTCATTTAGCCTATTAATCTTTAGAAACTAGGACCACCAGCCCAGGGGCAGCACCGCTCGCAATTGGCTGGGTCATCCACAACCAATCACCAGTCAAACAATTGCTCCATACTATATCCTGTAGTCTTCAAGCTTGCCCAAAGGTCAATCTTATGCAAGGATTTTCTTAATTGGGGTTTCCTCTGAGGTTGAACCAATTTAAGCTTATCCTAGTCTAGCTTACAAATGAATTCGACTCAGACTATGATTATTTTATTTGGCTTTGACAATTACTGGTGGTCACCCCTGATCTAATTTTCTAACTACTGGCCTGGTTGCCTCCCCAGTTGTGTACCCCAAATACTTAAAGTTTCTCCTGACCATGTACTCATGATCCACCTTTCTTCATGGCAACTTCATCATCTCCTGTGTCCTTTCTCTTCCTTTCTCTCTGCAACCCCAACTGTGTAAGTCAAAACCTGCCTACCTTTATCTATTTCTTCTAGTAATTGGTTGCAGACATTGGCTTTTTTTCATTTATTTATTTTATTTATTTTTATTTGCTTTATTTTCTCTAAATTTCTTTCTTTATTTTCTCCTTTCCCAATATCATTCTCTCCTCTCCTCTCAGTACTCCTTCACACATATCCACCTCGTTTTTCCCGCTCCCCTACTCCTTTGAGAAGGTGGAGTCCCACTGGGACTCCTATTTTGAGTTACACATTCTTTCAACTTCTGTTTTATGGTCTCTAGTCTACCACTTAATTTTGTTGTTTTACTTTTGCCAAGTCTGTGGTAATTATTATCTCTCCCAAAGAGTACATACAAAATTCTAATCATTGAAAAAACAGCCATATGTATACAGATAAGGGAAGCAAGACCATATGGAATCCAGATGCAGTGTGTCATTGAGATTCCTCCAGTCCAAATATAGAAGCGTATTTCTTCTTTAATCCCTAAACTTTTCCTAAGGGATTTATTTATAGGTCCGAAATTAGCTGAAGGAAGACCTCAGACTCAGATGTTATACAAAAACAATGAATATTTATTCTGCAGAAACGTCTAGCATGCAGGGGTGAAGCATTCTTCGAAATGCTGACCCAAGAAAAGGCAAGCCACCCTTCTTACAGGGAACTCTGGTTAAGTAATCTAAAACTTCGTTGACAGGTGCTAGGGACTCACGAGTTGTCAGACTGAATGTTCTGAATGTTCGAACATGTGATGAAATAGTATTGACCAGTGTAGATGGCCAATCCTGAGATATTTACCCACTTTTGTGGTTATCCCCAGGCTACTCTTTGGGAAAGGGTTTTATGATCTTTTCATAGATTTTATAGTCTGTTCCTAGAGCTGGTGTCTTATGACCTAAATTTTGGTACTCATGTTATATTCCTGGACCTGGTTCCTTATGAGCTTTTTAAAACACCAGTCCAGGTCCTTAAATGGAGAAAAATGGGGTCCTAAAGTGGTGACACATGGGGTTTCTATTGTCCTTTCATTTATATTTTATGTTTTAAAATATTTCTTTTTATGATTTTTACACATAGCTTCCCTTTTATTGTACTTTAAATTTAACACCTTATCAGTGTAGACTCTTAGGACTTCATTCATCTAGGGCTTTATTTAACAAGCCCTAGCTGTTCAACTAGCTCAAGGCTCCTGACTCAGCTTTCATTCTACCCAGGCAGATCCTTCCCAACCCCTCCTCCTCCTATTACTCCTCTTCTTCCTCATCTTCTTCTTCCATGTGTTACCTCTTAAGTAGCTTCCAGGATTTTTTTTTCTTTTTGTGATATTTGGGCACATTCTATTCTGTCAAATCTTTCTCTGACTAGTCACTTTCTGGAACTCAAATAAACATCACTTTCAAACATGTGTGCTTCCTTCAACAACCTAACTTTTATGTTGTTTGGGGTTCACAGTAGGTACTAAGGGCATGTCTGTATTTCAGCTGGATGGAATAAAGGTATGTGCTAAGGGTGAGCCACACCACAACTAGAAATAGGTTTTTCCAGTAAAAAAACACATCTTTTGGGTTCACAGTATGATCAAATATTCTGCAAAAAATAAATTTAAAAAGCAGGCATACCTGAACACATATAACAAACAAATAAACAAAAAATAAATACAAGAACAAAGGGAAAAGCATAAGAAACACAAACAAACACAGAGACAAAACAAATTGGCATGCACAGAAATCTCCCAAAAAAACAAAGTTGAAAACCATAATACACTATTAATAGACCTGTAGGTTAAAAGCAGAAAAGGAAAAGCAAGCAAACAAAAACAAAATCGATCTACAATATCATCAGTGTGTTGTTATTTTTTTATTGTTCTACCCATCTACTCTTGTGCAAGGGTTTAAGAATGGTTTTCACACTCCTTTTGAGAAAACTAATTTTTCCTTTTTTTGAAATAGTTTTAAAATTAGTAATGATTAATTGGGTTCAGCTCTCCTCTCTGGCACATACTCGTGCAAGTCCTATTCATGCGACCAGAGATCTTTGAATTCATATGTGTCTTGAAAGTCCTTGTTTCTTTGTGTCTCTATCACTCATCGCTCTCAAACTCTGTCTACTTCCTCTTCCTTAGGTTTACTAAAGCACTGAGGGGAACGAATTGATGGAGACAACCCATTCAGGACTTTCTTTCACTTTCTACGTTTTTTCCAGCTGTGGAGCTTTGTCTTTGGTTCCTTCTACTGCAGGAGGGAGCTCCTCTGATGGTGGCTGAGCAATACACTGATCTAAGACTTCAACAGAAGAAAGTAGTTAGAAAGATTTATTGCTAAGCTCCTTTAGTAGAACAATAGTATTTGATTTCCCTCTAGATTCTTGGCCTGTTTGGTCTCAGACTCTTGGCTACCAACATAGTGCCAAGGATGGGTTGCACATCATGGGATGTGCCTTACATCCAATCACATATAGTTGGTTAACCCCATAAATTTTGTGCCACTATTGAACAGTTGCATTTTGGATGAGGCCACCATTATAGATGGAAACATTTATTGCTGTATTGGTGTTTAGATTTCTGCTTTGGAAGCCTACAGAGTACCATTTAGTACTATGAACATCTGTTAATACAGATACAGGCTCTAGGTAGGCAACATTATTACTTCTCCAAGTTCAATGAGTTGTATAGCGGTTATCTTCAGCCATTGATGCCTTACTATCAGTGTGTACAGAGCAACCACTAGCTTTGGCTATCATTGGTTGTTTGGGGGTACTCATGGGGCCACATTGACCAACAAGTTAATTAGGTTCAACCCATTTCCATAATTGAAGGCTTTATATGGAGGCAAAAAAAAGTGTCTATTTGGGTCTCTGTCTCTACAGTTATTTTCCAATTACTTTTTAGATCACTTTCATAAATGTAAATGTTTAGGAAGTTTCTACTGTTTTCTTTTCCTATACAGTCCCTCAAATGGTCATTTGCTTTAGTTGCCAGTCACCTTCGTCCCTTCCTTATTTGATTTTTCTAGTCCAGGACCCAACATACATCCTATTCTATTTTCTCTACCTATAATGGTCCAATGTTTCTTGAAGTCCTTTATACTCTGTTGCTAACTACCATAGTTATGTGGATTGTAGCCTTCTTATCAAAGGACTTAACAGCTAACATCCCCATACAAATAACACACATTTGATTTTTATGACTGGTTTACAGCACTTAGCATTTTCTTTTTTTTTCTGGCTTCATTAATCTATCTATGAAATAAATGATTTCATTTATTTTAAGAGGTAAGTAATACTTCATTGTATAAATGTACTAAATTTTCTTTATCCTGACTTCTATTGAGTAACATATAGGTTCTTTCAAATATGTGCCTATTGTGAATAGAGCAGCAATACCATGTTTGGACAAGTGTCTCTGTGGTAGAGTCAAGTGTCATTTGGGTATATTCCCAAGAGTGATATAGCTGGATCTTGAGGTAGATAGGGTCCCATCTTCCTGAGGAACTGCCCCACTGATTTCCACTGTAACTATACATATTCTTACATTCGCCCACAATTCATGTTTTCCTCTTATGCCACACAGTTGCTAGCATGAGCTGTAATTTTTTTGATCTTATCCATTCTGACTGGTATAAAATGGAATCTAAAAGTAGTTTTGATTTACATTTCTCTGATGACTACGTATGTTGAACATTTTTTACTTGCTTCTCAGCCTTTTTTGTTTCCTCTTCTGAGAAACCATTAATTAGATATGCACCCCAATTTTATTTGGTTTCATTTATTTCCTTGAACTCCAGGGCTTTATTCTTTAATTTTGGATTTTGTTTGTTTTTTGTTTGTTTGGGATTTTTGTTTTGTTTTTGTTATTATTGTTGTTTTTAATTCTCTATTTTAGATATATTTTAGATGTTAGGCCTATATATGATATGGAGATGGTAAATATTATGTTCCATTCTTTAGGCTGCCACTTTGTACTAATGATTGTGCCCTTTGTTATACAGAGATTTTTTTTTTTCAGTATCATGATGTTTCATTGAAAACTGACATAGTTCTAATCATATTAAAACACACATTATATCATTCTTTCTCGACATAATTATAGGATCAGGAAACTGTTTCAGCATGATATTTAAATTCACTCCCAGTAATGGATGAGTGTTCCCCTTATGCCGTGTAGTTGCCAGCATGGGCTGTAATTTTTTTTTTGATCTTGTCCATCCTGTCTTGAAATGAACTGTCAAAGTACTTTTGATTTACGTTTGTCTGATGAATAAGCATGGTGAACATTTCTTTAATTGTTTTTCAGACATCTATTCGAATCAGTGTCATAATACATCAAGCAAGGTAACATCACAACTTTACAACTGCAAAGTGGGAAGATAAGCCATTGCAAAACTGAATTAATTTCCTTTACCACTGGAAATTTGCTTCTTTACATATCTTTTTTCATATTCTGGGTAAAGAGTAACATCATTGTTTTCAACACTGAAGGACATGAGTTTGTTTTTTAGTTTTATCTGGCATTTGCCCAAATTGTATTGAGTTTGTGCTGTGAGCTCTGATCAATCTTGTTAATTCGTTAGGTTCTTATAGGACTATATTTAACTTTGGTTTTATCCAAATAACACAACATTACAGGGTCTTACATCCACTTTTTAAATTACTTAATGACCTAATAGTACAAATTTTCCCAAAAAAAGTTCACATTCATTAGCATGCAAAATATGATATTTATAAACAGTTGTAATAACAAAAAATCATTGGTGAAATTACAATTGCCTGTTTTGATTATTAGATTTTAAGTTTATTAATTTATCTGCATGACAAGTGAAATGAAGAGATTGGAAAAGACAATCTATATAAGGCAGATGAAAACACCAGAAAATTTAAGGAGATGGGTAGAAAAAAACATCCTACAGAAATCCATATATTTTGGGTAATTTACTTAACACATATCTTTTTAGATTGCAGTTTTTAGACTGTAGCCACAGGAAACATACTATTTCACTTAGAATTTTATTTTCATTTATGTTGCCTAAATAAGCAACACTGAAAGTTACAAACTTTAGACTCTTATTTAAGTATGCCTAGAGCTGTGAATTAATTATGGCCTAAATAAGTTATTAAGACAATACTGTCATGGATACATTATTAATAGCCAGATTTTGGGAAGTTTGTAATAGCAAAAGTACTGAAGTGACATTTCCAAAGACATTAAAATGAAAATGAGGAAAATTTGAACAGAAAAAAATTATTCAACATACAGCTTCTTACAAAGATCATCTTCAATAATGTATATTGCAACTACACATTTTGTTTCTAATATACACATGTAAAATTCATAGGCCATCTCTAAAGCTGGCTTTAAATTAAGTTTGCCTGTATAAATAAAAAAATAGAAACCCAGTGATGGTAGAATTTTTTGGTAACAAAATTAAATCTAGATATTGTTATCACATGCAGAATAAGTATGTTAAAACCAAAATATCTTTAAACGTTGTTAGAGACTGTTCATGTTTTAAAAGTAAATTTGTATCATTTTCTTGTTATGATATTATTATTATGTAGTATAGACATACCAGTGTAATTTATATTGTGTTTTTGATGATTGGTACCTCTTAAAGATTAAATAACAAAGAAGTGATCACATTATATTCAGTGAAGCTTGTTATTAAATTTAATATAGCATCTTTGCTGCTTATTTATGTTTTTAAAGCAATAATATTATGCTATTGTTTAGAAAGATCTTACCAAGATTAGCTCCTTTCAAGAAGTTGAACAGAAATAATCACTGAAATAATTCAGAGACAGCAGGAGCTACTCCTTCAAGCACTAAGAGAAAGAAAAAATAATAATCGGGAAGTTAAGATGAATTTACCTCACATATGTTATCTATTAAATTTCAAATCTTAAATGGTCAAGACAAAAACTTGAAAAATATATTATACATACATTTTTTCTGCTAACATATGAAATCGTATCACAGTTCTGTATTCTCATACATCACTCAACCATCAAATAAATTACAACAGTAGTTTGTAAATGTACAAAATGCTGTAATTTATTTACTTTGGAATTTTATAATCTCTCCAATAATCAGGAAATATGTATATTGACATCAATAAATTATCAGTATTTTATTTCTTGTTCATAATTTCAGATTTAAAAACTCATATTAACATTTTTAAATGATTAAAGTATTATTTTTCAAGGAATTACTTTGACTTTCAATTTTTAGAAGTATCTATGGGAAATTCACCCTATTTGATTTCTCAGTTTGTGGGTTTGGCTCTTAGGAACTTAAGATAATTTTTATCTTCTATGCAATTTTTAGTATCATTTCTCTGGTGATTTTTATGATGTGAGAAAACATAGCATGATTTAAACAAACATCACTGCATTTTTTGATGCGATGTTCATTGCTTTTCTTAATTTGGTGAAGGAAAACTTGGTTAGTTTTAGCTATTATTTTTGTTTATTACCTACCAGTGGCAAATAAATGACTTAACAGTTTCAGAAATTAGCCTCCTAAAAGCATTCAAGTGATTTCATTTGTGTAATCAAATAATGGCTGCTTTCCTTCACACAGCTATGAATCCTGCCTAAGTGACAAACATTTAAGAGATATTTGATCTTTTTTAAAGGTGATATAATGCATTATTGAGGAATAATTTTCTTCTATCATTAATTTGTTAGAGGATGTTACGTCCCTGTGTCCTTGAGGACTTCGTATAACCATTGCTTACCTCATAGAACTTTTAATATAATCTATTCATCATTTAAGAAAATTAGAATTACAGCATCCAAAAAGGAGTCATTACTACATCATTATTATAATGATTCTAATATAAAACTTTTCAGTGATAACTGCCACCACTTAGAATGTAGATAATCAAATAGCAGTTTTGAATAAAGCAGCTGGAAAAAATAATGGCTTGGAAGAAACATTTTATTCCATGTAGGTCTCTATTATATTTTTGCCCAGGAACTCCAATTGAGTAGAAGACTTTATTTTATAGTATATTAAAATATATAGTATTAATAACATTTGAGAGTTTATACATTTTTAAAACATTGTTAACACTGTTGCAATTTTACACCAAGTATGCCCACAAGGGCAAAGATAATTGAAATGATTCCTACCCCTGTTTGCCATAATAGATAACTGCTAGAGATGCATTATTTCCAACTGAAATAATTAATCCAAATGGCAATTTTTAAAATGATGATTTTAGAAATAGACCTATAAATCTTTGAAGATGGGTCTAGGAAAGTGAAGGTACAGCAAGTGGAATTCTGATATGCTCTGCTTGAAAGGAATTAAAGTAAAATTAAGTCTCTCAATTTATGAAGGGACCTAGGTGCTTTGTTTAATGTCTAATCATGTAGGAGGTTTTCTCCTAGCAGGCTCCCTGATAATGATTTGCCTATTCATCTATGTCTACACTTACACTGCATAAAGGAGAGACCATTCCATTTCTTTTTCTCTCAGTTCTCATAGTTAATTTTAGGAGAGATAAAGACGTATATGCAATTACCTTCTAAATCTAGGAGTGACCCCAAAATTTGAAAAGTCACTTTCTGGAGAACATATATTAGAAATAATTCAGTCTCTGTGGCTGAAAAGTTGATTACAAATTTATAACAGGTTCTTTAGCTGTTTCTCTACGAGCAGGCAGGTGACTGCACAGTATGGCTGTCTTTCTGCTTTGCTCCAAGCATGATATACTAATCTATTGTTTATATCCTGAAAGCATTTACTGTGTATGTTTCAGACATTGGTTTAAGAGTACAAGGGATCTTGACCTTTTCTTTGCAGAATACACTATTGCTCAGTGAATGATTACAATACTAGACACACAAATAGGACCAGAGCAAGTGGTTCAAAAGAGAAATAACCAAGAGAATTTGTCTTTGTAGAGGAGGTATCTTTTAGTGTCACTGATGCCTACGAAATTAGAAGTGTTAAGCTGTTGCAGTAAAAGAAGTTAAGAAGAAACCCAAGTCCAAGAAATAGTCTGTTCTTACTCATAACAAGAAATATAATCTGAATATTCATGAGAAATTTGTAAAGCTAAGTATATCCTTTTCCAATATCTTGCTACTAATCATCAATACTTTTAAATTATTACTTGATAATAAGGTTTACTTAAATAAATATGTTTTGAATCTTCTATGAAGCAAAATACACTATGCTAGCTGAGGATAAAAATCTAGAACATATGCAATGTCAGAAACAATTGCCATATTATGTTGTATGTAGAGTTCTTAGTACCACAATCAGAAGACAAAGGATTTTAAAACTGAGAAATGATTGAACTTCATTTCTCAAATTAACATTGTAATTTATTATTTTCACTTTAATATATATTTAATTGTGAATTTCATAATAATTTTGAATAAATTGTGGAATTTCTATATAGAAAAAAATTCATTCATAAACTATGCAATGGTGGAACAGATCTTGTGAGAGTAATTACTTAGTGTTTGGTTTAAGTTGATATCCATGCTATAAAAGGGAGGTCTTATCATATATTGTCTAAATGGGCAAGGACTGGAGATTGCGGGGGGGGAACAAATCAGATGCTTAAGGGTCAGGGGATGGGGAGCTCCAGGAGGGGGGCCAAGAAGGAGAGCAATATTTGGTAGGCAAATAACATAATTAATAAAAATTCATTATAAACATGATAAAAATATAACAATGATGAATAAAATAAAGAAACAAAGTAACAAACAAAGAAACAAAGAAACCAAAGCAAAAACATCTAGTCAAATCAATCAATAAAATGATTTGTAATGATATTCTCTTCTGCTCACAGATTGGTGCCTTGTCCCATCATCATCAGTGAGGCTTTCTACAGCAGCAAGTGCAAAAGTGTGCAGAGACCCACAGCCAGACATTATATAGAAAGTATACATTGGAGGACTCCATCAGTTCCCACTTGTTAGTGATTGGAGAACCCCACCAAATCAGGGAGAAAATAAATATAAAAATCTGAGATCAGTATGATCTTATAAGTAAAGCAAGAACATGTGGGAAATAAAAGTATATTTAATGACTATGGGCAATCTAAACTATTTTTTTCTGAAATATTGACTCAAAATACTACTATAAATAAATCTTATCCTAAAGCTAACATTTCAAAAATGAGAAGGAATTGGAAATTACTGACTGTGAGAATAAATTAATTAGGTTTTATCTAATCTATGTCAGTGAGAGAGAGATTCATAAATATGCATTCCTTTCGAGAACTGCATTACCAGGTGACCAATTCTCAAAACACCATTCTTATATCCTGGGCAAAATAGTGAGTTTAGAACCAATTTAACAAAGGAAAATAGAAGAAATTACCTAATATTGATTTTGCCCTCTACATACATACACATGCACACAAATGTTCCCACACATATAAATATATAACTCTCACACACATCTAGCAAACACAAAAGCAAATACACCTGAACTATGTACACGCCCCCAAAAAGAAACCTTCAGTTCTATCAAAGTCTTCCACTCATCATTTCACAAGGAATTTACCACTAGAATTTATAGTGAGTATAGAGCAAAAGAAAACTACACTATACTACACACACACACACACACACACACACACACACACAGCAATAGTAAGAAGAAAAGAAAAAGAGGTTAAAAGTCTATACATAGGAAGCCAATTTAGAAAACACATTTCTGATTATGTGTGCATATGTCTCAATTAAAATGTCTTAACATTTTTGTGTGTTGTCTTCTAGTATCTCTGCGTGCATTGTTTTAAAGTAGAAGTGTTATTGCTTATCTTTTAAAACATTTTGTTCTTTCTCTTTGTTTTTTTATTGACTTCTTTTTTTAAAGTAGTCTTCCTTTTCTTCTGAGAATGGTTTTTCATTTTAGCTCCATTTTCTCATTATTAAAGCTGTGAATTTAGAATAAAGGGAGTTTAAAAGCAATATCATTTCAAAGCTAATATTGGCTTGTGTTTCTGAAAATAAGTCAAAAGCAGTTATTTTCCCATTGAATGTTCACAGATACTACATGGGTCAGCCATGTGGGGGAAAAAAAACAGCAATGATTCAAGATTTCTCAGATTTAAAATAAAGATAAAATGGGCTAAATATATTTAGTCTCTCAATTATAAATATGTTTTTACATACAAACCAACTTTCATGTCTGTATTTTATTAGTTATTTATGAAATTGAGAGCAGGCTCTGTTTGTTTTATTTTCCATACAATTTTAACTATTCTGCTGTGGATGGTCTGGTACTTGCTCTGTAGACTAAATTAGCTTCACCTCTCAAACTTCTCCCTACTTTGTCTCTCAAGTGCTAGAATTTAAGGCCTGATAGAACCCACAGCTTGAACAATTATTACAGTCAAGAATTTCTGTCTAGATATAGTGATAAGTTCTAGGGATATTATGCTAGGAATACAATATTATTCTAGGGGTACATTCTAGGAATGTACCATAGTACTAAATAGATTTCTGATGAATTGTCTTATACCCATAAATCAGTGTATTTTTCAAACCTTACCAGAAAGAGTTCCTTTTTCAGTAGATGGCAATTAACACCTAGGTTCTAAACTGGTCAAAGTGCAGAAACTAGGTGAGTGCAGAGTCATCAGCTCTAAATAGCACATCTACATCACATCTCTTTTTAGCACTCATTGAACATTGCGAAAGAGAGGAAGAAAGGCTGGAAGATACAGAGGAAGTAAATGAGTGAAAGGGAATAGTATTTCCTAAACAAAATAAGAAATATTTACATATTAATGCACCCTGGTTTTGAGATCAGCACAAGAACTGTCAAAGCTCAAACTGTGCAAGAAGTTTAGCATGGAAATGGGCAGCATTTCTCTGTCTTTTTGTATTTCTACTTTCCTGACCCTCTGCCAAATTCAGTATATTTTGTCAGTTAATCATTAGTGGAAAACACATAACACAATACATTGCTATTTTATATTTATGGCTTTCTACACTCTCAATTTGTGATAGAAAACTGATTGCTCATAGTTGACCTACCAGGAGTATGGGCTCTTCATGTCTCGGCTTTGACAAAAAGCACTTGGTGATTGTGCCATAATGGTAGACTCAGAAATGGCTTTGAGTCTCAATTTGAATTTCAACAGGGGTTTAAACATAACTGCAAGGGAGAGTCCTAGGAAGAATTTATGTCAGTATACATGTATTAATAGATTTGTTATTATACAACAATAATGTCACTTTAGTTTTATGTTCTATTAAGTGAATTTGTCGTCCGTGTGTGTGTGTGTGTGTGTGTGTGTGTGTGTGTGTCCCCTTCTGTCATTATAAGAGCTTCCCAAGAGGGATGAAATTTTCTGCTCAGTTTCCTATTGATTACTACATGTCTTGCAATCAAACTGTGTGTCTACAGCAACAGAGACATATAATTTAGTAACATAAGCAAAGTCAACGGTAACAACCTGTGTTCTTTTACATTCCTAGGAACCTCAAGAAAACATCAAAAACTTTTTATTTTGATTTATTTAATATCTCCTCTATTAATTAGAATTCCTATTGCTTTGAGGCGATACCATGTCTCTGAACTCTTATAAAAGGAAACATTTGCTTCCTTCCAGTCTGGGCCTTGTACTGAGGAGATCCCGGGTGGCAACTCTGCACTCAATCTCACAAAACGTAGAGGAAGGATTCCCAGGAGCTCTAAACTGGGTAGTATCTTAGGTAAGGAGACAGAAACACCTGCCCCAAACAGGGAGTAACTGGGAACCACTAAGACCCAAGAATTCACTCCTGACCCGTAGCACTGGTTCCTTCTTGTCTGTGCCCGAGCACTGAGCAGATCTTGGGCCCCAGCTCTAATCTCAGTAGTAACACAGACCCCACACAGTTCTGACACAATCAAGATAATAGGAAAAACAGGCTCCAGTCAGAGACAGGGCTGGTAGCACTAAGGAGATCCAGATGACAAAAGGCAAGCACAGGAACATAAGCATCAGTAACCCAGGATGCTTGGGATCATTAGAACCTACTTCTCCCACATTAACAAGTCCTGAATTCCCCATATCACCAGGAAAGTAAGATTCAGATTTAAAGTCACTTCTGATGATGATGATAGATGACTTTAAGAAGGACATTCACACTCTCAAAGAATTTGAGGAGAACACAGGTAAACAGGTAGAAGCCCTTAAAGAGGAAACAGAAAAATCTCTTAAAGAATTACAAGAGAATACAACCAAACAGGTGAAGGAATTGAACAAAACCATCAAGGTCATAAAAATTAAAGTGGAAACAATAAAGAAATCACAAAGGGAGACTACCCTGGAGGTAGAAATTCTAGGAAACAAAACAGGAGTCATAGATGCAAGTATCACCAGCAGAATACAATAGAGAGAAGAGAGAATCTCAGGTGCAGAAGATACCATGGAAAATATTGACACAACTGTCAAAGAAAATGCAAAATGCAAAAAGTTCTTAACACAAAACATCCAGGAAATCCAGGACACAATGAGAAGATCAAACCTAAGGATAACAGGTATAGATTAGAGGGAAGATTCTCAACTTAAAAGGGCAATAAATATCTTCAACAAAATTATAGAAGAAAACTTCCCTAACCTAAAGAACGAGATGCTCATAAACATACAAGAAGCCTACAGAATGCCAAATAGACTAGACCAGAAAGGAAATACCTCCCATCACATAATCATCAAAACACCAAATGCACAAAGCAAAGAAAGAAAGTTAAATGCAGTAAGGGGAAAAAAAAAAAAACAAGTAACATATAAAGGCAGAGCTATCAGAATTACACCAGACTTCTCAGCAAATACTATAAAAGTGAAAATATCCTGGGCAGATGTCATACAGACTCTAAGAGAACATAAATGCTAGCCCAGGCTACTATACCCAGCAAAACTCTCAATTACCATAGAAGGAGAAACCTAGATATTCCATGACAAAACCACATTTACACAATATCCTTCAACAAACCCAGCATTCCAAAGGATAATAGTAGGAAAGCTCCAATACAAGGAGGAAAATTACACCCTAGAAAGAGCAAGAAAGTAATCCTCTTCGAACAAATCCATAAGAAGATAGCCACACAAATATAATTCCACCTCTAATAACAAAAATAACAGGAAACAACAATCACCGTTACTTAATATCTCTTAACATCAATGGACTCAATTCCCCAATAAAAAGACATAGGCTAATGGACTGGATATGTAAACAAGACTCAGCATTTTGCTGCACTCAGGAAACCCACCTCAGTAAAAAAAAAAAGACAGATACTTCCTTAGAGTAAAAGTCTGGAAAACAATTTCTCAAGCAAATGGTCCTAAGAAACAAGTTGGAGTAGCAACTCTAAATCCTCCAGCCTGAGAACACAAAGGGAGGGACTCATGGCTCGACCAGTATAGGTAGTTGAGGGTGGCATTGTCAGGCATCAGTGGAAGTGGAGGGTTTTGTTGCCTGAAAGTTTGGATTCCCTAGTGTTGGGGAATTTAAGTGTAGGGAATAGGGAATGGGAAGATGGTGGGAGCATACCCTCATAGAAACTGCCAGAAGTATATGAATTAAACATGACAGGCTGCCAGAAGACTAGATTCCAGAATTCAAACAAAAATTATCTTGATATTAAAATTTGTTTTGAGAATTGTATATTGCATAATACACAGCCTTGGTGTATCTACTCATTAAGCAAGCTGAGCAGACCTGCTCGAATCTTTGGTGTCCTGGAATTTCAGCTGGATACAGTAAAGACACAGATGTCAGAGGCTTATCAATTTATTCTTTCCCCCACGCCCTTCTTCTAATATCTCAACACCCATAATCAGCTTGAAGAAGTTAATGAAGAGTTGGCACCCCTATTTTCTGGGCTTGGGGACTGAGGTGGCTAATATTGGGCTGTCTTTCTAGGGAAAAGTAGTGGTTTTGTTGGAACAGAGAGGAATAGCTAGGATTTATTGCATAGCTATAACGTATTGGCAGAAATCTGTATAATTTTTATTAACCTGAAGTTATAATTTCTTAAATGGTACAAAATTTACTTTGATTTCAAATTTAAAGTTTTCATTGTTTTGAGTCCCTTATTGATAGAAAAGTGAGATTAATATTGTTACTCTCATAGGCATTGTCCCTATATAACACATTCAAGAATACAAGGCTTAGACCCAGTCCTTCTTTAACCTTTTTAACTAATTTGAGATAATTAGCCTTTGAGTTAACCGTCTATGGCAAATCCATGGCTCTGAATTTATTGTTAGGGTATTTTCTATAATTTATTTAGAAGTAGCTGAGATGAGTTAACAGACAGCTGTCCAGATTGCCTTACACGAATAGTTGGTTTTCAAAACCTCAGAAGTTCACAGAATTGACATTACAAACATTTCTGTATTTATGTTCATTTTGATTAGAGACCTGTCTGCTCCTGATAGCTTCCCTGTCTTGGATTCTCAGAAGATACTGAGAATCTTTGGAGTTAATCCAGTTGTGGCGAGACAGCAACTAGGCAAGAATTGCCTCTTCATCTACAGACAAATAACTGTCCAGAAAAGGACACAATTACTGAATAACTACTGATTATATCTGCCAAGACAGAGTAATTAGCCCTTAGTAATTCTGCATCACTAAGTCTTTCAGATGATCCTGGGCCAGAAGGCTGAAGATCAGATGCTCCAGCGTTTTGTAGTATAGGAACTGTCCGGGTATTCATCAGTCTCTATATATTGGCTAAGTTTTAGGAAATATGTTTTGTGCTTCCCATAGTTTAAATTAATTTAGTCATTCTGAATTTCTAATGGGATTGGAGTCTCATAGCCAATCCTGGCTATTTATTGTGATAGAAAAGATTTGAGAGGATGGTTTTCAGCTGACATTCGTTCTAAAGGCAAGGTTCAGAACTAAATCTTTTAGTTAGGTGAGATGACAGAGGTTCTGTTTAGTCAACAAAATGATGGAATGGTTATTAGGTTTATCTTGTACCTTACTGATACAAAGTGGTACAGTTATGTTCTTATTCTATTTTGAGAGAAAGGGTTTTTTTCCTTTAATTTTAACAGGAAGGGTGATATGTAGGAGGAGCTAAAGTGGGAGAAGTAAGGAGGCAAAGAGGAGGAGTAAGGAGAGGAGAAGGAGAAGAGGAAAAGAGGAGAAGAGGAGCTAGGAGATGAGAGAGAGAGAGAGAGAGAGAGAGAGAGAGAGAGAGAGAGAGAGAGAGA